>NT_177038.1:89425-170555 GCF_000188095.3 Bombus impatiens
CTGCCGGCAATTCTTTCGTCGGCGGCATCGGCGCGATACAGCGTGATGAATCGCGCACGAAAACTATCATCGCGCGTATGTTTCCGTGCATTGGCGTCCTCCTGGGCAGAGTCGCGCTAGATCGTTCCTGGTTTATTCATTTCTGGGAACTGATGTTTATCAATTAATAAAGTTACTTTAAATTAAAAGGGGACGTATCGCCGAATATACTTGTTTATATGTTGTTTGTATGTTGTTTATATGTTGTTATATGTATACTTGTTGATATATATTACCCTATACATCGTAAATAATATAACGCAACCACTGTAAGTTTAAAAAGGAGTAAAAAAGAGAAAAGCGAATGAAAAAGTGAAAACGATGGTTAGAAAATAAAAAATCATACAGAATATATAAATATACTCACAAAAAGAAATAAAATAGGAAGAAATATAGAACCAGAAAAAATTCAGCTACCATCCCCACCTCAAAACTGTTCGCAAACAAATAATAATTCCCCACACTGCCCATCCAGTGGTCGACGATGTTAATTTTGCTGGTATTACATTGAACCATGTTCGCTATTCAACTATTTCTTGCAACCTTACCAGGCAGCGATGTATAAAGATGTAAAAGGTGTGATCGGTCTTGCCGATCGGCGGTACTGAAATCGGTGACCGTCTCCATTGACAGCACCAGAGTGATATGAAAATAGGAGTACGCGTGAGTCATGTGTTACCGTGTAAGTGTTTTATGTGATTGCAATATGGGGATAGAAGCAGACAGCTGCATAATCGTTGCAGCTCGTTGATCCGTGTTACATTTACGTATTTACTGCACGAATGTGCATGCGTTATTAGACAAGGACGTAAGATATCTCTATTCCTCTTCTATTCTCTTTCTATTCCTATATAGCTTTTTCAGCTCGCTCACACACTCTATCTTTATATCTCTATAGATAGCGCAGAGAAGAATGCATTAGTCTGGTGCCGTGTCTAGCTCACAGTATACGTTGAATGTGAAATACTCTTCAACAGTGTGTGGCGGGAAAGATGATCAGCTTATAACATATCATATAATAACAGCTTCTTTAATTATTTCATGCGCTAACAAGCGTCGCAAGTATCGCAAACGGCGGCGAAGATTTTGTGCTCATCAAAATCTCAAATTCGAAATAAATATGATAGAAGCGATTCGATGAAAGTTTTGATATTAGATAATGTAGATGATCTAAACGTTGAGTACAGATGCGATACTGCGTTCAGAAACTAAAGACAATATAACTCCATCGACACAGCTTTTTATATCTCCATATAAGAAAGAGTGGTGTTTAATTATTAAATTCCATGTCAGATGATTTATAAATTCTCAAAACTAGGTTTAGTAATTTTCTTAGTTTTTTGATGGGATAGGATAGAACACACACACATAGATAATACTGGTCATATCACTGTACATTTTATTGTTTTATTAATGCATTAAACTGAGTTGTAATTTTTTTCTCGTTTATTTCGTTTGTAGATAATGACTAAAGAAAGTGACAAAATGCCCTACGTTGAGACAGTCGTATGAAATTTGATAACCGGCACAAATATATCCAGTTGTTTATTTGAAAAATGGAAATATACTGAAAATTTATGCTTCTCCGAAATTTAAAAATACTGCTAACCTTATTTCGTTATGCAATTGTTTTTAGACCATGGTTGGTTAAATTGGACCAATTAGTAAAAAATAAGTTCTTCGTGTTTATAGAAGTAAAATTTATTTTGTAGACTAAATGAAACGAATTTACTTCCAACACTTATAGAATCGTGCAGAAAGTTCTACTTGTGTAATAAATTATTCAGTTTATTGTACATTCTTTATACGTCAAGTAGTAACTTTACAATGGTAAAGTTATCGACATCTATAATTAGAAAGTCGTATGTGACCATAGCGGCCTTGAAATAATTATACATTTTATACTACATATAGTGAGTGTAAAAAGTATTCGTACAGCAGGCATCAATAAAAGAAGAAACAAAAAAAAAAAAAAAAAAATGCACACATAATCTTAAAAATTATGAATCTCGTAAAAGAATATTATTTGTTTATATTCTTTATGAAGAATATTCTCATATATATATAATACAATACATATTCAAATATGAATCTGAATATAAATTTAACAAATATCCAGGAAGCAGTGGAAAGTACATGCGTAATAATTATTCATAGAGTTCCTGTTTCAAGAAATTATACATAGTATTAGTATAATACACTATAACACATGAAACATCAACACAATTAGCACCACTCCATACCTGGAGGCCATAACAGAAACGTCTCAACTGAAATATTAGTAACATTCACGAGTCTAATAAGAAATAAGGAAAAGAGAGAAACGACTGAAGATGAGAGGAAAATTGTATAAACTTGCATAATAAGTGCAATGGAATTTCATTCCACGAAATTTCTGAAATTGTAAATAAACCGAAATCAACAAACCAAGGTGTTATGGACAGACATGTAAGAAGAAAGAAAAATTTAACAAAAGTTAACAAGTGAAAAAATGAGCGTACCCGAAAAACAAAAGATTATGCTGGCTGATGAATAATTCGCAAAGCAAAACATAAGTAAACGTAATTTAAAAATAAGGGCGTTAAAAACGAAAATAATAAATAGGAAGAAACGATTAAAGTTCCGAAAAGAGTATGTTAATGTATCAATGGAATACTGGAATCGAACAATATTTACTAATGAAGAATAAGCACAACATATTTGGGCCTCGTGAATTATGAGCAGAGTGTCAGGATGTTATTCGTCATGGCTTTGTGAGATGATTCTACACTTTCGGATCGGTGAAGATCTATTAAAAAGTGCATCGCAAAATTAACCTTGAGCATAATTTACAGGGCTAAATTTTCTTTAATAAAAATTACAAAGAAACCATGGATCGCAAATAATCCAGTCAAACGTTTTATCAACAAACAAAACAAATAATAAGGAAGAAAGTGTAGAAAGTGTGCTATCGGTGAAGTGGATGGGTATTTTTCTCTGTTCTGTGGTATATATCGACTATCGGCAAGAATTGATGCAAGATCGCAACATTGAGGAGAAGTTCCAAATCGTCGTCATTTCCAAAGTGTTCAAGGATTTACGTACGGTCGACAGTCCTCGTGTTCATTGACGTAAGGAAGAGCGAGTCATCGTTTGTACACGTCTGTATTCATTGATGTGTTTGCGAAGAATAGCTCGTCGAGTAGGGACTTCACACGAAGCAATGAGAAAAATAAGACGCCAAGGTCGACATCCTAACAAGCTTTACCGTGTACGTGAACTTCCTAGGATGGATAATGTCGCTCGACGAAAAGTTTGTAGCTGAAGGCTAAGAAAATTGGAACGCAAATCACACTATCTCGAAGATATCTTGTTTGCGGATGAGAGCAGTTCTTCCAGGCAGCATTCTCAATTGTCAGAACGCCAGCAATCTTCATATTATGACACAGAGATTCAATCAGAGCCGCGTGGACGTGGCCTGGTTTATTCCATATCTGACTTTAACATATATATAAAGACAATTTGGTAATTAGAAAAATAGAAGCTGTACGTTTACGAGAAAGTAGATAATAACACTGACGATACTTTGTGTTATATCTGACATGAAGATACGAATAAAATCAGTTTACGAATTAACCGAACTGTAAATATTTTTTTCCAAAAGAACGGGTCATTTGCGATCCATGATTTCTTTGAAACTTTTGTTCCTCGTGACGAGTACTATATGATGTAATAAAGAAACATTTTATCCTTGAAAATCACACTCGACGTCAATTTTGCGGTCCACTTTTTTAACAGATCTCCAGTGAACCGAAAATTCAGAATCATCTCTCAAAGCAATGACGAATAATTTTTTCATACCTTGTACATGTAGCCTGGCGAAAAAAAGCGAATCGTAAAATATACTGGAAGATTGATTATAGGTTATGGGTTGTTGAGTGTGAGCGGTGTTAAATGTCTTCTTTTTACCAATGATATAATTGAGCGCGCATTGATATTCTAGAAAAGTATATTCAAACTAACACGAGTAAAATGGAACTAGTAGACAATTACATTTTTCTACAGGATAACGATCCAGAACAGAATGTTTTTATTACAAGACGGTGGGTTGATGACTATTATCAGATATTCGACATTTGGAGTTTTCATAAACAGCAATTTTTTATTTTATTTCTATTTTCATAAAGTCTTGGCAATTTTAATGCATTTAATATACAGAAACTGTGGTAAAACATGTAAACAATTTTTCTTCTGAAATATCGTATCAACTATATACGCCTCACTCGATATAAGATATTTGTTAGATTTTAAATTTATCACTTCACATCATTTTTATCTATATCGAAACATATTGTTTAGTCACATCTCGAACATTTATACAATTAAAAAAATCGTTGCTCTGTTGATGTTAAAAAATGTTTAACTAAACAACTTGCTGATCTCGGATTGTTAAGTGTTACGCGATCGATATTAGAATTTTATATGTAACAATCTTAAGTATCATATAAATAAAATATGTAAAGAAAGAACACTTATCTAAAATACGATTTTATTTTAATTTGTTATTCTTTATTTTTATTTCCAGCAAAATTTTGCCACGTTTGACACGCAACTAATAAAATTTTTATTTTACTAGATATTCTAAGCGATTTACTTGGTACAAACAATCAGTTAAATTACATAATTTGAATAAAATATTTTAAAAAATGAATTTGAGATTTACTAAATATAATACTTAAATCACTACTAGGAAAAGTATCAATTTGTCAGTAAGGTAATGTAGAAATCTACTAATTTTATATTTTTCGTTTTTACTTTTACTTTAATTCTAAAGCTTTGTTCAAAGTTCTAAAATAGATATTTAATATTCGAATAAACGATACAGGATCTGTACAAAACATAAACAAACGTTGTTTCTACTTAGAAATAAATCTCTGTATAATTATTACAGTTCCTAATGTATAAAAACATTTTTCACATTATCATTTTATTTCCATTGGAACATAGATAGCAAGAGACTACAATATCGATTTCTGTGACGCACTTGACATTTTTTCTAGATTTTTTAATTTATAAGATTGCTACAGAAGAATTGATAATATTTGAGATAAAAACGTCATTCTACATATACGTTAGTGTTTAATGCTTATATAATCTTACAAGAATAGTGTTGAATGATACGAATATAAACATTCCATGATAGTTTCCAATTTCATTTAATTATTATTTATCAATTATTCATAATTCATATAACGCCGGATCTTGAAATAAGGAGTTATTTCAACTAACTTGTTATCTTTAAAAATGACTTCTCGCTTACGGGAAATAGTATTATTTATATCAAGATCAGATGCATCATGTTCTCAAATAATAACGAAAATATTATCTGAAATGAGAAACAATTTGAATTTTACAAGTTTGAATTTTAAATGTTGTATTTTGCATATATTTTTATCAAACAATTAATTCAGATTAGTTTACAATATAACAGCATCAATCTTCAAAATTTTTCATTTTTTAGAAAAAATCTATTTAAAAACGAGTGAAATAAAGATTCGTTTCATGTAATAATCTGATAATGAAATAGTTTAGAAGAAACTAATTTTGTTATTGTGTCTTTTAATAAACTAATTTTTAATTATATTGAAATACCTGCAAATCGGTAAAATGATACTATATTACTTAAATAATTGTTTTTCAAACATTTTACTAACATAATATCCAATTCTTTGAACAAGATGAGCTAGAAAAGTTTATAGAGATACATAGATTACAATTTTGAAATATTTTGTGAAAGAGTAAAAGAACAAAGATTTTTGAAGATTACAAGATTCCTGTTACCGTTCTCCTGCAACCGATCATGAACACGCTTACAGGTAAAGAAAGGTAGCAGAGAATATTTCTTGGAGAAGCTTTAGTTCTAAGAAAGTTTCAGCTTCTTCGCATTGTCGGTAGTTTGATTCAGCCCTAGTAAAATCCTTTCTTTCTCTTTTTCTTGCTTTCCTCTCTTCTACTTGGTTTGCTTCCACGAAACTTTCATAATGCCACGAGCAGCGAGTTACCGGGAGCTCTAAGCAGGAAAGATTGCGCTATAAAAAGCGTTTCTTTAACGATTCTGCATTTTCTCAACTGCTAGGAAAGAACTCTGTTCGATTCGTTTCAACGCTTGTTCGAATTTTTTGGAATTTTAGAATATAGAATTTTACAGAAATTCGCACTAACTATTGCATAATTTGTTGTTTCACATAAGAAAGATATGTAAAAACAAAACTAAAGTCTATTTGAATGATCTTGTTAGTGATTTTTAAATACAAGGATGTTGTACATCCTTTTCGTCAAATAATATCAACATATTCCGTAAATAAAAATAAAGAGAAAATCCCATATAAACATGGGAGCATAACTGCTGTAATCAAAATTAACACGAAATAGCTATGATCGAGAAGGATCAATTTTACAGTTTCCAATATCACCAGATTTTTATTTATTGGAAATTATCAAAGAATCGATACAACGCATAAAGCGAAGAATTTATAATACATTCGTTAAAGTTGAAACTATATTAGATGAGCAAGAACTTCATAATACAATTAATTTAATATTTCATGTCAACCATACATCCATAAAAGATCATTGCGAAACTCAATTACATTGTGATATAATTTGCATAATCTAAAATCTCCTAAAACGGTTCAATGAGGGATACATTTTTAAACGTAAGATAACATTTATTTCTTTTATTTAAAACTCCACTGTTTCGTAGATTTATTATTATTGTCCAAACTCGTTTAGCAATATTTTTACCGAGAAAAATAAAAAAGATTATAATATATATGTATAGACGCGGAATTATATAAAAACGAGAGACTCAGAATCCTAATTACTTGACGTTTTTTTACACAATGGTAACGGCGTTGTATCATTTTGGAAACATTCGTAGTAAAGTTTCTTTATTCTTTAAAACAATATTTAATATATGGGAATTTGTAATTTGTAAAACTTATAAATATGTGTGAAATATTACATTTACAATTTTATTAATTAATTGGGGCGAGTGAAAATTAATTTGTAATTTCACACTCAACAAATTATTAATATCTTTTAATATCTTTTTAAATATGCAGTGCGTTCGTTTTATCTGGAAACACATAAATATTTCAAGAATTATGTATGATAGAAAAGAATGTTTATAACAAACGTTTACGATTTCGAAGAGAATAAAAGCTGATATTTATTTTACTTTGCAATGGTTTTGAAAAGTCTTGTGAAGGTCATGGCTATATTTAAATGAAAACTATATTTTTTTATTCCTTATTTTGGTAGCCGACATCGAAACATTCCTAAAACATATTATTATAACATAGTTTTTGCATAAACCATTGCCGCGATATTAATTCTTAAAAAGAATGGAACGTTGTATCCTTTTCAATAATAAAGTGATTAACCTTTTCGGGAATAGTATTTAGTACAAACACACGACACACCCAATCGGCTCTTTTCACAGCCACCATGATGTATAATGTAGAAAATCTGGCCGAGCAACCCAACTGTAGCGAATATTGTAATATCTCAATAACGATTTATGCAAAAATACAAATAAATAATAGTTTTTTGAAAATGTTTTTACGTCTGTTACAAGAACATGAACAAACTCGCGCAAAATAGAACAGAACAAAATAGATACAAACACAAGATATGAAAATAAATACGAAATAAAAATATATAGCTCTAATTTACAAATATAACTGTGACCTTCACAGATCTTTTTCAGGTCATTGCAAGGTAAAACAAACATCGGCATGGTATCTTTTCCTCAAAATCTGTTTCAAATCTGTTTTTATATAGTTTTCGAGATGGTTATGCGTTTCCAGTTAAAACAGACACGTTGTATAGTTTGCATACACTATATAAGCGATTTATGGACATAACTTTATTACTTGAACCGATTCTAAATTCTTGTATCTTGATTGTATGTTTAAAAAGTTGCACGACAATGAATTCGTGAATTGACGACGTTGATGGAATAATCACTTGTACGTGAGATAGAAAATCAAAATGAATGCTTATTAACGAGTGTGAACATTGTTACGAGGCACATAAAGCAATAAATTGACAGAACCCATATACTTTTCCTCATTTTTTAATTCAATTGATGTACACAGAAAGTTATAGATATAATGAAGATCAAGATAGATAAATCGATAATTTTATGTGCAATTAAGAAAGACCATTGTCAAACGTCACGAATAATTGGATTTATCAGATAACATGATTTTATTATAGCATTTATAATTAACTGCTTTTATCAGAAATATGATATAAATTTGTGCACATGCACACAATATATTACATTAGAATTATTGTCGCTTTTAAACGAATTCTTCCTGTTACCGCTTTCATCAATTTATAATTCACATAAAATAAATTTGTGTTTTATGCGAACATACTTTAAGATAGAGCCAAAAGAATATACAATAAAATTTTGTACTAAGTGGCACAATTTCCAAGAAAACTCATCATCAAATTCTATCCAAATGCGTCACGTTAAAAAATATGTAAGACATAGTCAGATATTAATAAACTGTAGATATTTATATATTTAAATAGGAAATTTGAATGCATGAAAACCTATAGGATGTACATAATATAAATTCAAATATTCAAGCTAAAGTACTTGTCATAACGTTACGCTCTAAAAAAAAATGTATATTTACATCTCTCTCCCATTTCCTTATTCGTGTTCAGAAAAATGTGAGTTTGAGTAAGCTGCATAAGTTTACTATTAGCTGAAATATTCTTAGTATTTTTGATACAGTGTTCATACTACAGTATTTTCACAAATACTTGTATGTTACGTGATTGAAATACTTGTATTTTTTCGTGAATTGGAGCAAATCAGAGACGCAAGAAAAAAATTTATTTTATTTTAACAATTTTATTTTAACAATTACATAAATAAACTGATATGCATTGATATAATTTAAAGTCCAGTGAAATACCCATAATTTAAAGTCTAATTAAGCCTTAATAATTGTATAGATAGCTGGGTATCCATTTATAAACATCTTCAATGGATTAATTTTTTAATAAAAATTTGAAATAAAAATTGATGCATGAAATTTCAAGTATTGAAACTTTAAACTTATTTGTAGGATTTGTAGGATAGAGCTACAACGAGAGCTTTTTCGTGTTTTTCTGTATTCTATTTTTTTTAACAGATCACAAATACGCTTGCGTGTTTATGTGAATAAAATAAGATTCCGTTCGTTCCTGCAATAAAAACAATTATCTTCGTAGATAATCCAGTGCGAATGACTTTAGTACGAAATTATACTGTAGTTTCAAATTTTCTGTTCATACCACTTTCACATCGCTATTTGGTATGTATATTATAGGAAAGGAAAATTAAAAGTATTCGAGTTACTGCTCAAATAACTATGTACATTTTGGTTATTTGTACAAGAATTAAGTGGTATGTTAGAAAATACAGATAAAATGTAGACTCTCTTCCGAGCTGTCGTATTTTTCGGACGCGTTTATATTCCGCTGTGTCACTGATTAATAAGGACAGCAGAAGCGACAGCTGCTCTTAAACCACGTGTAACGGATTTAAACACTACCAACTGAAAACCATATAACGATTTGGGGAAAGTTGAGTTTTGCCATCGATGCGTTTAAAGGCGTAACATGATGGATACCGAATCCTCGATATCAACAGAAAAACATCATACACGGATTTAATGCAAAAATTCGTCTGAAATACAGATATCGAGACAGAATTAAACACGTAATTTATTAAAGCAAATCTTTGGGAAAAATCACACAAAATCGCGACGATAATACCGGAATCAAGCCTGCAGACGAGGAAAAGATAAACTTGAAACACTTTGTATAAACCTAATATATATGTTGCTTATAACAGCTAAAATAACAGAAAGCTCAAAACCAATAATTTGCGTATTACAGCTAACAAATAATAATTTATGTACGCGTGTTTTTGCCTTGTCGCGATGAAGGCTCTGAAAGCACAAGTTGGAGCAGGTGTATGCATTGTATCCAGTGTTCCAGAAGAACCTCGTGAAAAGCGGAACATTACCTTTACTAATATTTTTAACAGAACTGGCACAAGCTAGCAATAAAAATTCACACTAAAAATTACTGCAATAAAGTATAATAAATACATGCGTCAAATGTGCAGGATTTCATCTTTCAAGCAGTTGTTCACTTGGTAAGAAAATAGAAAACGTTATCTGTTCAACTTGTAAAGGCAGCTAACTGCAAGGACCGTATAATAAAAGAAAAAGCTACGAAAATTATTTTCTCCAATTAGAACTAGAGGAATCTCAAACTAACCGAATCAACAAACTACTATAGCCTGCTCAAACACACACACTAGTCAAGCCACCTTGCCATTCCTTTTACAAGTAATAAACCTTACGCTTACGAAATAATAAAATTAAACACCAATCAATCACCAAATGCGCAGGAAGAAATACAGTTAAATATAAATCTAGATAGATTAGAAAATTTAATAAAGAACTTAATCTCTTAAATATCAATAATGTTAAATCTCTTAACGCTACAGGGAATAAAATCCAAAGTAAACAAAACAGACTACTCGTGCTATAGTCACTTATAAATTATCAAAATATAAATATTATTACTATGTCATATAAAAGTTCCAAATGACATCTACTACGGTTCTCCTTAGCCAAATGGTAAAGCACTTGAAAGTTTGGAAATCTTTATTTTAAAAAACTCATTAAGCATTCAGAAACAAACTCATACCAAACTTACAAAATACAAAAAACAATAGTTAACATTATCTTAAACATGTACGATACCGACATCTCAGCAGTATACTGTCCACCAAATTACGGAATAACGGTTGAAAAGTATAGACTCTTTCGAAATCTTCGACAGGAAGTTTCTAGGATTGGGTAACTTTAATGCAAAACATGACCAGGCCCTCGAACAAATAATTATAAAAGGAACAAGCTCTTCCATTATACATCAACAGCCAACTCGTTAGGTAGACCAGCATACTGAGCAACGAACAGGAATAAAACACCGAACGTACTTGACGTAGCATTACCAATACGAATCTTGATATAAACGCGAAAGAACTGTCCTCGGATCCACTCAGGATTTTTCAAGTCGAACAAAAAGCAGCAACAACCGAAAAGTAATGTTAACAAACTGGACAACATACGGACAATTCGTAAACAATAGCCTACACTGTAACATACCTTCCAAAACAGTACATGACATGGAAATTGCAGCAGAAATAACAGCACTATACGTTTCAACAAGTTACGAAATAAAGGAACTAACGACAATAAAATATCCGAAATACACGATATAACTAATTAAAAAAAATGTGTGCTATATTATGCTCGTGTCTTTACAATTTGATATGGACATTCGATAAATTGGTTTAACGATGTTGTGACTGTAGCACATAGACGTTTATTCCATTGGAGAAACATCGGTAATGACTGCATAAATATCGTACAATTGCGTTATTTCTGCTTTATGGAGATTCTAAAGAAATCACAGGTAACCAGAATAGAAGATCAACAAAGTTTTTTTCGTGACCTTCTGGATTGATCAGATGAGTACAGTCCCTTGGCTGTAGTATTGGAACGATGATCTAATCTCGTATTATAGCTGTTACATAGCCTCTTTATTTCCTGAGAGACCGATACCATGCTTAAGTCTTTGCAAATTCCATCATTTTGAACATATCGTGAAGCATTAACAACTTTTTAAATTATTATTGATTGTAATGATCCAAGCTTCGTAATGGGATATATAACCATAACTGCAATGACTATAATAGGATACGTGCATATATAACTTTTGTTTGCAATACTGCAAAGATGAACCTAAAATAAGTTCAAATAAGCTTTGTAATTGCTTTATACAGTGATAGTTTATTTTTGGATGATAGTTTAGAGCCAATACATCTTTTTTCATTTGAGTCTGGTTCGTTCGATCTTTCTATGTATGTGTTGTTTCTAAGTAAGTTTGGAATGTGGATGTAGTCCTAAGTACATATTTAACTGTTTTGGTTTGCGGTATGATGCAGTGGTTGAGTATCATAGGACGCGTAGTGCCTCTTGTTAATATAACGATGGCATAATTGCGTACAGTTAAGCAAAAATAGAAAATTAATAAGAAAAAACTAGCATGATACCACAGTACAAAATTTAGCTAAACACTCCTACTAACGAAATTAAAAATGAAATCCATGAAATAAATAATTATACTTTTACAAATTCATTGTGAAAAATCACAAAGAGATTTGGGAAACCAATTATACCCATACCACTGATACAAAAACGAGAATCAGGACAAAATCTATAGAAAACTAAATAGAAACCATGACTAACTACTTACAGCAAATATTTACAAATAAACCATACACTCCCTTATTTAACAACGAGAACAACTCACTGACTCATAAAGCAATTGAAATGGAGACATCTTCGCAATAGTTAAGGTCCTAAGGCAATAGATGAACAATGTGCCCGGATATGACCTCATAACGGCAAAGGCGCTAAAACAACTACCGAAAAAGACGCTGGAATGTTTAGCAGTTCTGACAAACGCCACGTTCAGAATATGTTCTCTACAAATCTGAAAGTGTGCAGAAACAATATTGCTGCATAAACCAGAAAAGAATCCAATATCACCATTTTCCTATAGGACAATTGCTCTCATTCTGATAATCTCCAAAGTCATCGAAAAACAATCCACAAGAGACTAGTGGAAGAAATATTTACAAAACGCTCAATTTCATGTCATCAATTCGGATTTGAAGAAAAAGACGCAATATAATAGAATAAGTTCACAGAATGGTGGATAATATAATCCGCTCCATAAAAGAAGATAAGTGTTATACTGCAATATTTTCATACGTCGAGAACGCCTCTTAAAATAATGTTTGACACAAAGAGCTATTACAGAAACTGCGAGTGATCCTTTCTACAAATACAGTCACATATACAGTCATCTTAGCTCATCTCTCAATCCGGGATTTCTGCATCAAGATCGAAATATAGTCTCTTCTTTGTTGAAAAATCAGAGCTGACGTGCTACAAGGAAGTGTCCTTGATCCTATTTTATGCTTCTTGTTCAACGCAAACGTACCAACAATAACATACAGAAATTTACTTATGGAGATACAGAAATTTATTTGTGTAGACGACGCGGTCATTTTTTCCAGAAACAGAAACGTCGAAATTGCAACAGCAGATTAACAAAATCATTTACGCAAAAGGGAAAGCTGGAAGGAATCCAACAAAATTAAAATCAATTCATACAGATGTTCGCACATTACTTTCATACTCGATAAAAAACCAACTGCCAAAGTCGACTTTCACGATTTGGATATCATACAATCAAACAGCGCACGATATTCGCTCGGATTCCACTGGACAAAGCAGATTCAAGAAAAAATAAAATAAATAAAAATTATTACTAGGAAATCTGTATACTGGCTCACAGCCATTCATTTCAAACTGGGCAAAAATAACAAACTGTAAGTCTACAAGGTCATTATCAAAATCGTTTGGACATATGGACTACAGATTGAGGGCGTGGCTGCCAAGTCGAATATTAAAAAAATTGAAAATCTCCAATTTAGCAATCTGAGATTCATTTCAAACGCGTCATGGTTCGTTGACGATATAAGAAAAGCAATAAAAATTCCCACGGTTGAAGGGGAAATTATAAGTCGTACCAAAGCGTACTTGAAGAGAATAAAAAATCACACAAACTCATTAGCTAAAAGCTCAGACATGCTCGGAAAACTTGAAAGAAAACAACCGACTGATCTACTCAACCAATAGTACACCACACATAACATACACAACGCTTAACAACAACTTATTATCGGTAAATGTACCGATATTATAAACAAAACCCATTAAAAAATGTAATTAATCATATGAAACAACTAGGAACATTTAATAAAGCAGATATAAAAATACGTAGATGTATGGCCGTTATTCATAATATCAACGAAAAATCAATATATTCATCAAAAAAATATTTTTGATTTTGTTACTTTGACATGCTGTATTGTTTTAACATACCCCATGTGTCAATATTATTTATAATTATTGCTTTCCTTTATTATATCAGAATTATTATAACGTTAAATTATTTTAGAAGTTGTACCAATACAATTGCAAATGTAAAGATTAAGTTTGCGCTTTGTTTATGGAATAATTCTGGAAGAAATAGATCTCGTTTCGAAAAATGTTTCGGTGAATAAAATTTAAATACATATTTTAGAAATACCAAATATGTATTATGCTTGTCAATTTGTGTAGTGGACTATTTCTTCTAGAACATATAATAACCATATACAATATTAAATTTATGAAGATAAGTACTTGCGGGAATAAATATATAAATGAAATTTTGGTCCTGCAACTTCAGGGAAAGTAACTTTATTTTATTACATTGGTTCATTAAGTTGGGTTCAGAATTACTAATGTACGTTATTGTATGGCTACATATTATTAAAGTTTGTTACATGAAAATGGCAAAGATCAACCTCTTCAAACAATAAAAAGCGATAATTCGATTATAATAACCATGGCAAAAATTATTGCTTTTGCCAAACATTAAAATGTCTTCTTATTAAAAATTAAAACATTCGACTACGATCGTTATAACAAACATTAAACATTTAACAGGTACTTTGAGAATTATTGTATTTATATACATATAGATTAACTAATATAATAAAAATTAATATAATAAAAATTTGTCGAAATAAAAAATATAAAAAGTGACATGGGTCTTTAAATCATCTTTCCACAATTTTATGGTGTATATTTGTTATTTAAAAGAAAATTCAATTATTCTTGAAAGGATGGTGCATTTAAAGTTTAACAAATAGGTTATCAGTCATAATTTCGAGAAAATAAAATTACGGAACAGATAATAAGAAGAATATGAACCAAGTATCACGCTAAAAGAGTAATTTCTTTTTGTGTGAAAGTAAATGAACTGAAAACTGTACCAGAGCTTTTTACTTCGCTTGGATTTATATTTCCGAGAAAACGGCGCAACGCAGCGCGGCGGCACGTTAGACAGGTACGAAGATGTAATTCCCAGTTTACAGAAGTGAAACGTTCAAGGTGTATCCCTCCTTTAGTTCCAAGATTTCCGTAGTTTATCGAGCTAACATTACCTTTCTAGTAAGAGTCTAGATGACGTTGACGAGACAATGATTCATCGTCGCGTTTCGTCTATGTTGCGTTTCGCTACATGCGTCATTGCGAAATTCTCTTTACCTCTTCTTCATACTCGCAATATTTGATTTTTGTTTTTGCCAGATATTTTTACCCACAATTTCTCGACTTGCCAGACCGTTTAACTCCACTAAACAAAAAATAGAGAAAATTAATGAAATTATACTGAATGTTCCACCTAACTTGCTTACCTGGAATATCTCCTTTGTTTTTGATTGTGCGTGAAACGTTTCAGAAACAAGTTCAATGGCTTCGAGGAGTATACAATTTGACATGGATAATTTTTCCGTATATAAACGCGTAGAAGACATATTATGAAGCTCACCGATATTTTCTTAAACGGAGTTACAAAAGGCATTAACCTACTTATGACGAAAAACTATCAATTTAAATATTTTAACTTTAATGTATGAAATTTGACGTTTGAAATACAAAGGCAACATAAACATAAGAATACCGTTTCACGTCTTCTCTTATATTTCATAGTTAAATATGACACCGAAAATGCCGAGATGGATCGATTAATATATTAAACAATATATGATTCTATTTAAAATCTATCGGCGTCCTTCGCATGTTCTCTATGCGTTCACATACTGTTCATGCAAATTATGTCCTGCTCGAAACCACTAAACTTGTTCGCGAAAGATCTTTTAACACTATCGAAAACAAGCGAAGTATTTCAGATGATAAAATGACATAAGTATCGATCAAGTGCTTCGACAATGAAATTTCCAAAATTTCGAAAAATGCATCATGCATTCTCACGGATCCGAATCGACGAGGTATGTGAGACTCGTCTGAGAGGTTGACTTACCCGTCAAAAACCCTTTTCTAAATTTTAATCTGAAAAGCTGGTATTACAGTTGAAATTTTGATGCCAAGTCACGCATGAATCTTTCGCCTAAGTATCTTGGCCTGTAAATGTGCTTAACCGTGGATGTTAATAAACATCCCGAAACGTCCCGTTTCTTTTTAATTCTTTGATGCTATATCTATACACAATACAGGGTAAGCAGCAAGACACTAATTAGTTTTAATTGTCTAAACTTTTGGGCTGTAATTCGATAGAAACTGAGTCTCTAGAAGTTTGTTAGTAGAAGCTTTGGAGCTTTTTCTCATCATTCAGTTGTATTGTGTTTCACACTTTAATCATACCGTAATATCCAATACAAATAAGGATTTTTCTTCTTAAAGAATTGATCGATGTTCATGGGAAATAATAAAACAGATAATAAAAAACTATAAAAAAGAAATTCATTGTCGAACTATTATACCACTAATTCCCATGTTTCTTTTGGATTATAAAGCATAACTTTCTTTCATAACTTATAGAAAAAGCAGGTTGAAGTTATTTCTTTTAGTCTTTGAGTTATTAAACTTTTTTATCCCCTGTACCCTGCTGCCTATCTGGTATATTGGGAAACGAGACATTTTAACTATAAAGAGAAAGAAAAATAAAGTTTACACGTTTGTAAAACACAATGTAATAATTATTATTAATTAAAAATGTAATAAATAAGGGCAAACATGCTATTAGCAGCCTTAGTCTCGGCATAAAGAGTTACTACTTGTTAGCAATAGCTAGGCGGAAATTATTGTGTAGGGAATGTAGCATTTCAAAGTTAAAAGCATTTGTTGCATGCTCAGTTGAAACTAAAAGTGAGTAAATTGTGATGATTAGTTAATGAATCCTTTAATTTACCGTATAATTAGAATTAATTATATATTAATATAATTGCTATCTTATTAATCTTGTTAAAACAAAGAAATTTTCGTTTCTTGAAGAACTTCCTCATTAGGCAATTAATTGTACCAAGAAAAAATCTGTGTTTAGATTCTTATTAATACTTTAAAAAGTATTATTAAATATTCGTATAGTTGATATATTGACAGTTGTTTCAGAATAAGTAATGGCGTTGAAAGTTAATATTTGATCATTAACTACATGGAGATTGTTATAATAATACTAAGTTTCAATATATGAACTTTTTTAAACATAGTAGACTCGTGTTTGTTGTTCAGAAACGATGTAGTGATATTGAGTGGTTTATACTCAAGAATGTGATTTTAGTATTCAACTGCTTTATAGTTAAAAAAGCAAAACCTTGTAGGTATATTTGCGCAGATTCTTTGAAATTGAAGAATTGCAATCAAAAATTGTTTTATACACCAAATATTATAATGATTATTATACTTTGGATATTTTACAATTTTGCATATTTTTCTATAAATATATAAATAACTGCAATTTAATAATAATAGAAATAAACGGAAAGACGAAAGGACGTAAGCATCGTCTCAATGACTTCAATAGATGACGAAATACTTCGTGCACATTGTAATTGATTTCTAGGAAAAAATACATCGTGCATTAAAAAATTCTGCTCTCATAATCTCGCGTTTCACGTTCTCTTGCAGTTGTTCACCTCTACCGCACCCATGTTAAGTTGCACTTTGTGCACGTTACATTTCCTTGCAGTTTTCCATTTTTTTAATCATTGTGAGATTCCAAACAATTTTTGTATCTTGCAGTAGAAATAGTACATAGCAGGAAGGAGATAGAAATCTCGTTTTAGTTCTTTCGATATTGGCATGACGTACCCATATACTGTTAGAAATATCTCTCACCTTGTCCACACTATCATTCAAATGTATTCGGTTGTTTGCTTATTTGCGCTAGGAAGTTTAATTACAAAATTACCAATAAATCTGACTGTAATGGCTTCAGTCTTTCCAATTATCCTCTTATATCTTTATAATAATTATTATAGATATTATAGCACGATTAAATTGATTTTTAAAAGCCAATACGTAATAGTAGAATTGGCGTTTGTAATTGAAATCAAATCTTGTATGTAGAACTGTTTTGTTAGTTGATGAGCTTTTTATCTTCAAAGTATTACATTCTTGAATTATTGAACTATAAGCTAGATTAGAATAAAGACTCGTGGATCAGTGATAGTTAACAGTAAATAGTAAAAAATATTATTGCTGCCTCTTTTAACATATAATTTAAATTTGGTAATAAAAGACTGAAATATAGCAAAAACATAGCAAAAGAAAAGTAGCAAAACATACTAAATACTATTTCTAATTGTTAATTACTTATTAATAATATACAGAGCAGAGTAGGGTGGGGCTAAAAGTCCGGCGGGTAAAAGGTCCCGAATTCAAAATCTTCGTTATGAAACAACTGATAAACTATCGCATCATGTGATTTAGGCGTCGAGGGGTAACAGGCAGGACAATAAAACCGTCATTTCATCTCTGGTGATCGTACGAATTATACGACGCCTTCATTATTATTTGGATCAAAAATTTAAAAAAGTACGTCGCTTTTACTGCGTTACAGTAAGTGACCTACAGCTTAACAGCGAATCAGGTAAGTACGTTATGATTGTATGTTTTAGTAATATGTACAAGACAATGTTTATTTCTGAATGATAATATTTCTTAATGTATATATCGACGAAGCTACGGAGGTACCATTGGGGCAAAAAGTCCCTTATGGGCACTTATTAGCTCGCACGGGGACGTATTGTCCCTTCATTTAAAACTAAAAATTCTTTATCTTTATTTTTATTTGTTAGAATACGACACTACAAAAGACGAACCGTTCGCGGCACAAAGTCTTTGAAAATAATAAAAAAAGCAGTAGTCCACGTAATAAAGGATAAAATTAAATTATGTAGAGCAGCCAGAAAACATGATATTTGTAAGAATTTCTTGAAAAGATTTATTACAAGTTATAAAAAATATCCAGATAAAGTTTCTTTTAGATATGTATCTTCGAGTATTTTCTGCAGAACAGAAAAACATTTTAATCGAATATTTGTTAAATAGATTTTATTATCATTTGCTTCCATTATAAGACGACGTTAGTGAAACAAGCATAAAGAAATAATACCAAAGCATTTAAAATAATGCGTTTTTGTTTACAAAGTTTTATTTATTTTTTTTTTAGTTTTATTAATTTTCAGTTTAAACTGAGGCTCTGATTTACATATATTTTTATTTTCCTTTCAAGAAGCCGAATCTCTGTTCTGCATTTCTACTTTTTTGTTTAAGAAATGATGCCGTAATATTTTCTGTCAATACTGTATAGCAAAAAGAATTGATTTAATAAATTTTTGTTGATTTTAGAAGATTTCTTTACTTATTTAGTTTTATATTACACGAAAAGCCGATTAGAAGGTATAAGGGATTTTCTACCTCAAACAATGGACTTTCTGCCCCATTCCCGGGGCAAAAGGAGCAAAACGTTCATTTTATATTGACAAACATTTTGTGATAAAACTCTACAAAAAATAAGAGCATCAGCCAATAAACTTTGCAAACATAAAGTGTAACGAAAGAAACAAAAGAAAAATATATTATTATTACTAAATTTTACGTAAGTTTATACGAAAAACGGACTTTCAGACCTATGTTTCGATCAAATTCAAATACTATTACTATAAATCAACTAAAGTTTCTGAATATTTGTAATGGCCTATTTATTATGGCTAAAAACAGAAAAAACAAAATCTACTCTTATTTCATTCCAATGTACATAATTTACTTACTTATTGTGATAGTACGCTTGCAAGATTAATATTAAGTACATTCTACATATTTTTCATTTCGGACCATTTAGAAATACTGATGATACAAGGGAGCTATGTAAGGCAATAACTGCATCATATTCTTATAAAATATAAGAAATTGTTATAAAATATAACATTGTATATATACATATGTTTCAATTATTTGAATTTGTTATCAACGTCATTTTCTTTTGTAAATATAATCAGTTAGAAACAAGAATTCGAGATATCTAAATGAATGAATAGGGAGATTTTATTGAAATTTATTACAAAGTTTGGAACCGCGTTAAGGTATGAAATAAGTAAGTTATGTTTCTCGATATAAAATAAAGTGTTTATCGTGTTGGAAGTGTTACTGAGTTATTCGAAGTAAGTGACAAAATCTTTAAACATTCTTTAATCTTAGACTTGCACTTCGATTACGAAATACTGCATTACGATTACTTCGAAATGTAGCGTGATACTTTAAATAATAAGAATTTATGAATACATTTAATTACTATTTTGCATATAAGTAAATTGTTCACATTGGCGCATGTAATATTATGTGAGATAGGGAAGATGGAATTATATTCGCTGTCAATTGTTTCCGATTATTGGTGCCTCGACTGTTTGGACAAACTACAGATTATAGGAAATGGACTGAAACGATTTTTGAAATAAATGATTATGCAATTAATATTAATGAAATTACAATTGATTAAAACGGGTAAATATTTCAAGATTTAAATTATAAATTGTTTATAAATAAAAGGAAAACATTAAATTATATATAAATTTGTCGTTTTCTAAATTTTTTTCAAAAATATACTTGCACCATTTTCAATATAAACGGCACATATATTTAAAATTGTTATCACAATCAAATATCATATCATATCAAACATTTTGTAAGTCGTACATACACTTTTAGATTAGTTTCAAATAGTGATATCATAACTGTGCCTTCTTTCATTGAGAAAAAAATTTCGAAATGTTTTATACAACACATAATATACATAAAAGTTTTCAGTGAGTTGCTTATAAAATTAATTAAACGTTAAAATAAAATTTCCGCGCTTTAAGAAACGTGACTTCTTTCAGTTGTACGTACTTTAGTTTTAAAACATGCTAGCTGATTCTTACGTGTACGAGAGAAAGATACAATGTATGTTAATAACCGTGTAATATTAGAAATATATATTCGACTTGATGTATACGACCATAAATTAAAAGTAAAAAGAATATGGAAAATTAAAAAAATGTGCCAATACCACACGGAGTTCCCATGCGATTACCCATCTAAGCACTACCCGGCATCCAGCGTGCTCAGGCGAGAACGAGTGCTTTTTAAATAAAAATATATATATATTTTTTATAACGTTTATTGCCCAAAAAATATATATTATGTATGTATTTTCTCAATAAACAAGGAATTTCTATTGGAAAGTGGTTTTGGCAAAAGTACCGTTACGCGACGGCACGACTTAACCATACAATATTTTCTGCCGGACTTACATTTTTAACATTACAATTTATAATTGAATTTAAGCCCCTCAAAAGTGGTACTTTTATACGATATTGTCTTTTCTTTCTCCTTTTGTCCTGAAAACTTGGTCATAAAATAGGACAGATCGGTAGCCTATCTTTGGTTCCTGCGAGGCTAAGGGACTGAGAGAGGAGTGGCGGAAGGATGAGTGGGGAGAGGGTGTCATTTAGATTTATATACAATATTTACAATATTTACAATATTTACACTTATTTTACACTTTACAATATTTGCCCTAATTTTACACTACGAGAACGAGTGCTCTCAACACGGTATGAGCGTTGGAGAGTTGGTAATTTTGTTATTTAATGTTGATGTACAGAAAAGTATTAAAAGATATAAGAATGTGTGAGAATAAACGGTATTTACATCAAGATGTGTAAAACTTTGCCTGGCGACATTTTCAAGAAAATAGACTAAGAAGTCCCGTCATGTTCTTAGTAGGCGTATCTTTATAATTGATTTTATCGAAAACGAAGCCTTGTATCAAAAATTATCATTTCACATTTTCGATTTGCTTTCACAAAGCAAAATCAACTTTTGGTTTTTGGTACGATTTTTGATACACTCTGTATAAGATAATAAGGTTCCACATAAATCAATTGTATATGTCGCATAATTGCGACGAAAGTGATAAAACTAAAAAAAAAAAAAACGGATTTTTGAATTATCTCTATGAAAATGTTGTAGAAACTCTTCCTCGACTAATTATGAAAATTCTATTCATTTAGTTTCCTAAATTGGCCAGTAGAGAGCGGTTCCTCCGCTTTTTCCGATTTGTACGACACTGTGCTGAATTCTATAAATGCATCTTATTATGAATCGTGTTCCATCTAGCGGGGTAGCTTTTCTGGGTTAAAAGCTAAAAATGAAGAAAACATACAGTTGAATCAGTTTTATAAGCAGTATCTTCCAATTCATCAATTTGATTTAATTATGTTCAGAAACAGCTTTTCGCTTCTGTTGGAAAACATACTTTTTCAAGTTCAGTCACTTTCATCATAAGTGTACGATACATATATTCTGTTTCACTTCCACTAATGTGCAGATAATTCCAAAATAAATACATTGATAACTGAACATATTAATTTGCCTGTTAGGGAAAATGTACCTATTAGTGCAGATGTACGTTTTACGGTAGTATTTTTCTCCAACGAGATTAATTTTCTTCTACCTTGATTACCAAACGATTGTTATTTAAATTAAATTGAAATTAATCATTAAATAATATGACGATTACAATATCATACTACTTTAGATTGAATGTGGAAAACATTTTTTATTACTTAAATGTCTTTTTTATTGCAATAAAAATATAAAAAGTAACCTTTTTGCTTCCTTAATAAAAATATTAGCCCTTTACGTACATTTAAATGGAGGAGAAGCTCATTACCGTGGCACAAAATTCAGTGTGCAATACTGCGGTGCCACTTGTCAAACGTACCTAACCTAACTAGCCTAACGAAAGTACGAAAATGAAATCAGTGTATAATAGAAAATAAAAAAACAATAAAAAAGAAATATCAGAAAGTAATTGGATAAATTATGTCGAATGAAGTAGCAAAGAAATGCTTTACTTTATATATCTAAATTTGTGTATATATTATTCTAAATACCTTCGTTTATTTTATTAGCTTTCAGTGTAATAATAGATCAAGTTACTTTAAATAAAGGTTACTATAAATAAAATTTAAATCCGCAATATCGTGTACAATAATTGGTACGCGATTTTTCTCCGCTCGCTGTAATATGTACTGTAATTGGTATACGGTCCTTTTTGCTCGTAGTGATGTGCACAAAATATCATTCGTTTGATTTTTCGATACGTATTTATGTTACGTTAAATTTTGAAGGTTAACCAATTTTTTTCGAATGTAAAATATGTCATTTTTACGTGCAAAACAGCTAATGAATTGTTCTTTCGTAAGAAATCAAAAGAAATAGTCGACCAAAGTACGACTAAATCTTTTTACCGCAGTAATTGGTACTTGTAACCTATTTATTTGTTTCCATGAAACGTGATTCTCGTACAAATACAGTAGAAAGCAGTTGGAAATGAATTTACATAATAAAATCCTTAAACGTATGCATATAATAATAACCATTGAGATACAAATCATTCTTGAAACAGCTTTTTTCAATAATATTAAAGACGCGACTCTTCGCTTCACCCATTCCGCCGACTTCACTATAATTTACGTCCTTTCACGTAATATCTTCAGCGACGTAAAACATCCTATGACATAATGTTACGTTCACAGTGAATGTTCCAACATCTTTTCCCTCTGTCGGCGATTGACGTCATTATTTTATGAAACTCCGTTTGTTGCACCTTGGCTTGGCACAATCGTTCACTTCGGTCTCGATTTACTCTCATACAAGCACGCCGGAAATGCACGCGTAACATTTGCTGCAACAAAGGACGACGAATTTCTGGCAGAATGACAAACGTGCAACCGTTAGTGCGTCGCAGTAGTCTATGGACTCGGTTAGCGTTTCGTTCCGTTTCGTTTCTACAACCCGTGGAACGGCTCCAGTTGAAATCGTCAGCGAAATACACTTGCGTATACATTTATGTATATAGAGTGCTTCATAAAACATGAATGTAACAGCAGACATACCAATTCAGCAGGCAGAATCTGAGAAGAAAAAGCGTTTATGCAAATATTTGTCTTAAGCGACGTTGTTTCCGAATTCAAACCAATGTTAATTCGATGTTTCGTTGAAAGAAATCGGAAAGGAATTGGTCATTATTATCAATAGATGACAGTAATATTTTATGATCATACACAGTTGAAACAATCTAGTTACAATCAAACATCTAAGTTACACTAATATTCAAAAGCTTGGGATAATAATAGTCATAAAATTTACAACTTATGAAACGGAATAAAATAGAAAATTACAAATTTACGATTTTCTAGCCAGGTTTACCAGAAATTTCTGCCATTGTACTGTAATGTCTTTTATTTTTATAAGTCGTGTTTCGCTTTTCCTTTATTTAATCATTTCATCCACACATCTTAAGCAATCTCACGAAAAAGATAAGATACAGAATTTAAATACAGCGTAGTATTCCGTCCCTCTATTCTACAGGTAATTGATATCTTGTAATATTTATAATTTTTGACTATTCTGTAAAAATAAATAGGAAAACATTAGCAATAACAAAACAGTGAAAATAATATAATAATACAATCCACAGTAACGGACGAGAGAAAGTTTAAGTATAAGTAGTGCAACAAATATAATAATTTTAGAAAACAGTATTGTATTTGATAAGAGCAATGGATAAATATTTAATACAAAAGTTACGGTAACAATTTACATCAGGACAAATCTCACCGATTTTGATGACTTTAAAATATGTTGTCGATGTCATTATTCTGAAAAACTTTTCTCTATACACGTTACTGCCGTTCGGCTTTAGTTTCCGAGATAGTCCTAAAAATCTTCATTAGAATTTAGGTTGCGATTACTCTCTTTTCTGAAGTAGATAACCACATCTTTATATAGTCCAATCTAAACTTAAATCATTAATTATCATTAATGAGAGAGATAACCATTTTTAATATCATATAAATAAACAAGAAAAAGTAATGGTTTATGGATTGAGTTACAATAATATCATTCGCTGCGACACTCAGCAACCGACAATGCCAGCGTAAAATAATTATCGATAAATCTGTTGATATATGGAATATTGCAGTTTACTTTGTCAATTGATCAAAATAATGTATACGAAATGTGTACATGTCCCTACACGGAATCTAGTGATAACCAGGCACGATCCTATTTTTTTAGTTATATACAAAAGTATGCTTGGTAGTATATATAAACAATAATAAATCGTAGTAATCGAATTTACGATACACTACAAAATCATATGAAATAAAAACCAAATCATGCTGAATCTCACGGCGACCGGATATTAATCTAACTCGATTCATTGATTTATTTTTTCCGATTTATATTAAGGATGATTATGTATCAATGAGTTAAGTTTAGCAAACAGAATTTAGTTGAAGCTTTTCGTCGATATGTAGTATCACGGAAAGTGAGACGAGGAGGCTGTAACGTGTATAGAGGAAAAGTTATTCAGAATAATAACCTTGACAACAGATTTCAAAGTTACTAATACGTACAGACATATACACACATAAATTACTTAACAACTTTAAACTTTCTTTTGTCCGCTATCTGCATGCAACACGGTAATAATAGAGCATAAAAAATAACAATTATATCAACTAAATTTCTCTGTTGTAATTGTATACGCTATTAATAGTAAAAGTAATTTAAAATATATACAGTGACGCACAAAAGTATTAGTACAGAGCGCGCGTGTTAAGCAGTTATGGAATAAAAATAAATAATACAATATAGGTACATATAATAAACTATGTTTAGTGAAACATGAAATTTCAATTATCGTAAAATTGATATACAACTCAGATTAAAAAGTGTTCTGAAACCGATATAGGACCAATGATTCTAGGTATAGAATCGATACAAAAACCAACATATCTGACAACAATAACAAAAACATTCACGTAGCGGACATACCTAATTTCAGACTAGTAAGTGTATATACATATATTTAATTTTTATGTTTTTCGAAAATGGTTTTTCGAAGTGGCCTTTAGTCTCATCAGAAGTGTTCTCTTTAAACAGCTTTTATTATGTAGTAGAAAATAATATTATGCTTCCTCCGAAAAATTTTCTGATTGAAATTACTTTATTGTTGTTATTATTATTTGTTTATTTTCGGTCTCATGAGCCTCGAAATAGATTTGGCTTACTTTCTTTCAGTCATGGTTCCATATTTATAACACTTGTCTTACTATCACTGCTTAATCAACTAATTGCTTATTTACATAACCCAGTCTACTTTTCTACTACTTTATTATTACTTAACTTTATCTTTCATTTTGTTTGTCTTTCTTTCTTTTTTCCTCCCCACTTTTTCAGATTGCCTCTTAGTCTATCTATTTCCATTCTTTATAGTAACGCCTCACAGCTCCCTCTAGCTCTCCCTACAACCTATACTTCCTTTTGTTTTCTCTCCTCTTCTATATTAGCAGATCTTAACCTCGCTATCAGGCCCTGGTTAAATAACCAGCTTTTTCCTGCTTCCTCAAGTATTAGTGTACATCTGATATATTTATTTTAAGTTTATACAGTTTTAAGTGAGTACCTACATGTTTCTGAACTATTTTTTTTCCAAAACAAAATAACGTTTATGAAGCGTTTCTCCTGACATGGAATATTTATAGTTTTCATTAATATCTCCCCACTATATTCACTCTGTCCTTTGAATAATAAGAAATTAAATAGTATATCATGCAGTATATATTTATATTAAAGGAATTTTATTATAATTTCAAACAATTATTATAATTTCAATGAAGCAAAATGCAAAATTACAAATAATAATTGTAGAAATATACATGCATCTATTTGTATCAGAATATAGCATAAAAGGCCTTAATAAAAAAATATAAGACTATTTCAGTGCGTCTTTTTCTACATTGATCCATTCTTTCTCACTATTGAACATTTTTGAAATATTACTGGTATTTTCAGGGGTACTGATCCTAAATAAGTTATTCGATCTGATCATACCTCATCTAGAAGATTGTATGACAAAACAGATAAATGAGAAGGAAATTCTTACAAAGGTAAACACATTCTTCTACTGAGAAACCTCAAATTATTAAAATTAACTTTCTATTTTATATAATAAACGAAATTATGTTGTAAAACCTTACTTTAAAAAAATTTAATTACAAGGCATCTAATACTAAAAACCTTTTCTTTGTTGGATAATATTTGGATAAGCTTGTAACGTAAGTTCGAGAAACTGCCTCGAGATTATATAGCTACAATAATATACGGGTAAAACGATCATCATCGGTTCTGCTATGTCGAAACAAATATAGCAAAGTCGACTAATTCGATGATAACACATTCCGTCTGGAACGATCTGATTTCAATAGGATAAAAAGAAATGTGAAACTCTAGGCATAGAAACATTTTGCAGAAATTGCCGCTCTTTACAATACTACTATGTAAAAGTTCAATAATATCATTACTTTCGTATTAAGTGCTACTAAAATACAGCAAAAACTTAAAGAATCAGATAAGCTACATACATCAATAATACATTGTGTATACAGGTACTTAAATATACAAATAAAAGTTATATATAAGTATGTAAATAATGAAAAGGATATACAAACGAGCTAAGTAATGAATTACGTAACAGAAAGAGAATGAAAAATTGATTGTTTATTAAACACGAGAAACTATATCAGGTTTCGTTCATTCTCTTTCTCATTCATTCTGAGTATCAATGAACCAACACATATCCCTTTTATACATATATATAAATATATGTATATTTTAATATGTGTGGGCGTGTTATAAATCGTTAGGCATATTTTTAGAACTTTTGGCAATTATCCAAATGTTACACGTTATGTCACAATAAAACCTAAAATAATCAGGAGATTCCTTACCTTAGGCTTTGTGTTGATATCGAATCGATATTATTTCCAGTTATTACACAACCGATTAAAAGTAGCAAACATTACTTTGTTTCCCTTTGGCAAAAATCTATTACGATTGAAATAATAAAGGATATTGTATATTAATAAAGGAATACATTTTGAATTTCGATCATGTGAAAGGATATTTCATTTCATACGTATTATTCTTTGTTATTTATGTTTTACGCATTATTTATCTCTGATAATTGTGTAACATTCTTCAAAATGTGTAAATACCTGTGATTTGCAACAAAATTTCCAATAATTGTATATTCTATGATCATTAAATTTCGTTACTTGTAAAAATGTTGGACTATAATACTTTTGTTTCTGTAGAATTTTCCATTCAAAATTTATAATAAATTTTATCACAACTTTCATATCAGTAAGATTAAGAAAATTGAATTGTGGAAAATGTTCCTGTATTTATTTTGATCCTTTCAAGCATACCGCAGGTTTCTGTGTAGAGCGTAATTAATTGTGACTAATAACACAACTAACTGCTCCTTATTCACTTTACTGCAAAATTGATGTTCATGGGAAGAAGAAACTCGGTAATTCCGATTCGTGGTTACGCTGGAATGATACTCCAAAGGTAAAACATCGTGGACTAACGGATTTTCCTCGATTATTACATGATTAAAGCGAAACAAAAACAAGAGACAAGCGATGACTAAGGAATATGTACCGCGCATACGCTGGATTTCCCAAACTCACAATCCCTTAATTGTCTATTTCAATCCTTGCCGATATGTTTATTCGATGCATAAGCCATTTTGTTGCCCACGCAGCTGAAACTGTTGAATTTTGGCTGTCTTCCAAATCGCGATACCACTCACGCATTGCCCTGAAATCCTGTCCTCGGGATCTATTTTAATCGGCTACAGAGTTATCGATTAATCTTTGCCATGTCCATGTAGGTACTCGACACCGTAAGAAGATACAACTTTTTCTTATCGGCTTTTAGTTTATCCTATAAGTCAGATAATCTCTCCCTGTGACTGTATTTTTTCCTATTTGCAAAGATTTTCTGCCTTCCCGTCTTCTTCGCTTGGAACATAACTGTCATTCGCTTCACCTAAAGAAGAAAATCTTTTGTTCTAGGAACTTTTCAATAGAACTCGATAAGAATGCAATAATCAGCGAATATTAACGGAAAAGAAAGCTTAATATATTGAAGTGGAAAATACTAAACGATCGAACAATACACTTACGAATTGACAGAATATCAGGATGTTTCACACAACTGAGCAAAGATACATGTATTAATGTTTGAAGGTATCTAGATACTCGCTTAATTTTGATAAAACGTATTTTCATCATGAAATGTTCATTACAAAACGGATAATTGTAACTCCATATATTATGACGCGATTCGATTCATTTTTGAAAACCAATATGCAATAATACAATTTGTAATGTTCAATTACTTTGTTACTCGACAAGGTCTTTATTTTCTGATTCTTTCGTTTCTGAATTGCAGTCGAATCGAAACGTATACGTACAGCTAAGATGTATGTAATAGTGTAAATGTATACATATGATAGTACATGTATATGCAGTAGATGGAGCGTTGAAAGAGAAATGAAAGATATTTGTAAGATAATTCTACGTATCGAGACAATGAAGAAGTGCATGTCGTTTAAAGCTTATTTTCGGTTTTTACGCTAGAAATATGTTACCAACAGCCGCCATAAATTTGCTGACAAATCTTTCTCTGTATTCCACTCGCTATGTTTCTCATTGTTCTGCGAATAAATGATGTATCACTGAAGAGTGACAGATGAATTCCCTAGGATTAAAGAACTTATTTCATCTTAATAAATCGTAGACAGCTTGTTTCAGGAATTTTTAATTTATAATTCAAAGATCAATACGCTGAAAGCATACATGATGGTCTACACAAATACATATAATCCTGTAAAGACTCTAAAGAATGATCAGCGTTATCCAAAATCATTGTTTCGAAATACAGTGGAACTTCCAGCATCGAAGATCTATTATCCGAATGTTCCATTTGCCTTCTTTATTGTTACGTGTCCTTTTTGTAATTTCATATCGTATTATTTTAATATAAAAGTACATTCTATTGTACAAATTGTATAAGCTATATTGTACGCGTTGATATCTCGTGTAATAACAACGATATTTTGAAAGTTAGAAAAAAGCATGGAACTGTTGCAAAAATCTACAATGTTTGAAGATCTACGATCAATAATACGAAAAACATTTACTGTTAAAAACATTTTCCTCATATTGAAACTCTCATACTGCAAAAAGGAAAATTACAATGAAAGTGACGCTAGAAAAAGAGAATGCAGATAATTTTGTGCATTTCTCTCTGCTTCGAATAAGATTTAAAACAAACGAAAGGATTAAGGAATGAAAGTGGAACTATTTTATTGAAATAATAAAAGTTTTTTACGTTTCACGTTTTTCAAAGAAAAGAATATACTGTAACGCATCTTTCTTACGTTCAATACATTACATTTTGCTTTATTAAGTACAATCATGAACATATTTCTTCGAATAAATGCATAAACGTTATTTGCTATCATAATTTATCGCTTTCTAGAAATGTTAAAAAATATTTATGTCAATTAATGTTAACGTACAATATAAATATGCAACTTTTATCTACAAAATAACGTTCAAATTTTAGAATTTCATTCATTTATTACAAAGTTCTGATCATTAAAATTAACGATTAACAATTTTTTGCTCTGTTCGCTTCTCTATCTCTACTGCTTTTTTAACAAACTCTCACAAAGCAACTACAAAAAATTGTGTTTTTATAATTCCTTAGAACATATAGAACGATGTCCTATAAATATTTATAGAATTTATATACAATTAAATTATGTTAACTCACTGATTGACACAATGTCCTTTAATGGTTTCTATAATAGTAGAGAAAAAATCTTTTTGATTTGATATTTAGTTGAAAAAAATTGGACAATTTGAGAATAAAAAGCTTCTGTAATAGCAATAATTCCACAAACTTTAAAAATTAAGAATGTCAATTTTCTTTTTGTATATTTCAATTTCATCGCGTCATAATACGTTTTATTATGCATAAATATAAGCAAAATAAAAAACAAACAATTGTGAATTTCTTTTTCTGTCAGCTTATGGTTGAATTATATCCTGTCCAAAAAAAAGAGTAACCGGATTCCTTCAAGTGGTAGTGTATATACGTCAAATGTTAATTACGATATAAATATTAATTCCAATTATGAACGTATATAAACATTTTACGTATGTGAAATATGGTTGAACGCAAAGTTAAAGAAAATCAACTTGATGAAGGAGGCGATATCAAGTATGAAACTGAAAGTATGAGTAACATTACATTATTAATTGTTGCTCCTTCCGAGTTAAGAAATATAATTATATTATACGAATTTCACCGCAGTTCTGGTGGTTCAGAAGCCACCTGAAACTGTAGATCCTTCATGTCCAATTATTCACAGACATATTGTTATTGTGCGTGTATGTAACATTGGAGTACTGGCGTCTTACTGCCGATAACAGAGATTCCTGTACCTTAGTTAGTACTAAAGCCTTATCTGCGAGTAGCACAATGATAATCTCAAAGGTGCTTTATTAGCAACTTTAAGGCTAGACCGGACTTACTGAATTGTCTGCAAACAATGCGCGTATTTTGTTTGCAAAAAATGTACGTATGTGTGAAGATATATGTGACAAAATAAGCAATAGTAAGCAACTTAGTCAGTGTCTCTGACTTTTTCCAAACTTTAATGTGTTAAAAAGTGCTGTTTAAATGAACAAAATATCATTTTGAGAAGTGTTGCAGGCAATTATAAGCATTTTTAACTTTACATTAGAATTAAATCGAAACCTAACCTCAATCTAGCAAAACTCCATAAATTTCGCCATTTTTATTTTGCGATTCTAAACTAAACCTAAAACCAAAACTAAACTGGTGAAATTATCGATGCAACATTTTGAACAATTTGTTCCTGTACACATAGCCGGTGCTCGGTCCTAGTTTTCGTGTTTTACGCAAAAATAATCTGCCTCAAGGCGCGGCGACCAGTTAACGTTTCATTGCTTAATCGTTTTAAAGAATAATTGGATCTCAATAAAGTTGAGCAATGCAATACTGAGTGCCCGTTTTATTACACGGATTAATACTATTACTAACTGAACTCAGTTTGAAAACTAAGGCCAAGTGGCAGGATATTTTTGCGTTAACTCGAAAATTAAGGTCGACCGCACGCAATTAATCGAAAGGAAGTAAACAGTAAACAGGCGAAAAAGAAGTTTCATCTATTATTTATTAATGTTTGCTAAATAACCAAAAAATTGCAGAATACATAACAAATAACATTAAATAAATAAAACTTAACAACCATCTATTTTGCTATCTGTACCTAGCTCATTATATGTATTCGACAACCATTCAATTTCAGTTTCATCATCATGCATCTCATTAATGGGTTTAAATATTTTACGAATCCTTCTTTTATGCTCGGGATATTTTCGTTTAAACATAAATTCTGCCAATTTTCGTGTGCTTGTCTTCTTTTTACCTATCTCTACAATTTTTCCAGCGCCTTCGATGCTACTGGATTTGTTGGTTATATCTAAAATACAAATTTCTCGCAGATAATTGCTCCAGTCAACCACTACATGATTTGACATTTGCAACTGACTTTCGATAAAATTATCCCAATTGGCCCAAAATGCTACAAATCTACAAATTTATATCCACAGATAGATTAGATAGATTTTCCTGTTAGATATTTTATCTCCTTCTTCTTTGTTTATCTTTCAGCACAGTTCGCTGAAAATATCGAAAAGTATGTTTCATCATTCAGCGTCATTATCACAGTTTGGGCATCTTTCACTTTTTGGTAGAACACTACGCTCGTAAAGAAAACTAAATAATTGCTCTTTATCGACTGATAATGCAAGAAAACTTCTTAATGTATGCTCACGTTCACCGTATTGGAACATAACGGTATTCGTACTTGTTCCCATGCTGAACAAATCGTGAAATACAAATGGAGAAACTGGGTTTCGGATAGGGATAAATTTAGCTCTAGTGTGCGAATCGCGAAATACAAATGATAACATTTTCTGAGCTTTTGCTGAATTGAGGTTAGGTTTAGGTTTAGCTATAAAGTAAAATTCGATGTACTTATAATTGCTTGAGATACTTTTTTGTGATATTTTGCTCGTTCAAGTAGCCCCTTTTGACATTTAAAATTTGAAAAAGTCGAAAATACTGACCATTATTAAAAAACGTATCTAGACTGCCTTTAGACAATTGTCCGTCAGTCTCGATTGGGTTGTAGCGTATTATACTACACTAGAGCATCTAGCAAAAACGAACATACATCCGTTCGTTGCTTTACCAACAAAAGTAGTCCCTAATAATCCTAACAGTCGGTGCGATTTCAAAAAGTAATGAAACAACGTCGACTTTACTTGAACCATAAGAACGAGTTAATTAAAGAAGTAGATTCCCCTTAATAAAGTACGTCAAGTGGCTTTATTAAATTAGGATGAGAGTAGAATTTTGAAATGTTTCGAATCAAGGACAAGAGTTTCAAGATAAATTAATCTGATCGGGGCGTCGAATCTCTCAGTTTTCGTGTTCTAAACTTAACCCAAACCAATAATTTAAAAGAAACGTCTATGTATACCTCTTGATACAATTCTATGTATATCGCAATATCGCATGGCCATCCATCAAGTTGAATATCCGGTGTTCGTAATCTACTTTGATCGTTTTATACTGGCTTCGTTGAATCATTACTGCACCATACCTCGAGAAGCAGCTTACGCCGTACCTCTTTTGAAATGACAAAACGAGATGTTTTCGCACTCGTTGGTTCCACTGGTTGTTCTGTGTCTGCCACGAGGAGAATTAATGGGATTGCGACCGGTTTCCATTATCGAGATATTCAACCGGTCATATTTAACTCGCTCGTTTGCGACTGATTTCGTGTTAAACTTTCAGGGGGCGTTTTAAGAGAAAAATGCATAACTCCTGAGCATTACACGATTACAAATTACCATCATCAATGTCGCAATGCAGTTACGTTACAATAATAAGAAATCATATAATTTTTTAGTTATGCGAAAATAATCACTCGATCGTTAACTGAATTTATGTATTCTTCTTGAAATGAAAAATGTGATTAAATTCAGCGTTTTTAATGAGACCAACTTAAATACGAAAGTTCAGCAAGTAGTTTTCGCATTTAAGCCATACTTTTGTAGAATAAATGTCCTATCGTTGCACAAGTATCACAGCTATATGCCACAGATTTAAATTGACGGTACTAGTTAAGTCAGGGGAATTTTATAGCTTAAAATAAGCCGAAAATAGAATAACAAAAGAAGAATAACAAAAAAAGTGAAGAATAACAAAATTGGAAACCTCATTTTTAAGAAAATGCAGTTCAAAAATTTGTCGTGTATTCGTCGATTCATTTAATTTTCGACTAGACAGTAGCTAACAATTGACAGGAGATTATTCTATATGCAAAAATAAGTGGAAACTGTAGAACAACATTCGAGAAAACCTAATTTGAAAAGAGTGACCGAAAAAGTGACCTATTTTTGGTCCCTCTTGGAACTGAATTGGGTATCAACGATATCTTATAATGATGGGCTTTTCAAGTTAAGCCGGCAATTGGTTTCTGAGATACAAGGAATCAAAAAATACCATATTCATTGACGCATCAATCCGTACGCTTTGATGTGCGGACTTTTATGTTGGTCAAGTAATTAAAAAAATTGTTCTCTTTTACTTACTTCGCTACCAATCAATTAAAGTTCAAACTAACAAGATCCTACTAACGACGACGAAAATGATGAGTAATAAATAAAATTAATGGAATGGCTTAGGTCGCTTGTAGCAAATACTACAAAATATAAGTTACTACTTTTCCCATGTTTTCATACATATATCAAACTTTTCATACTATTTTAATTATTTTTATTTTCTATAAATTAGTTCGATGTCCTTTTTTAGATAAATTTATATTTATTTATCGGTTTTGCTCTTCAATTAGTTCTGGTTTATAATTATTAGTATAGAAAATTTTATCTTGGACTACTCCAAGTTATAAAACGAGTTAAGTTTGAACGGAGTTTTCACTTAATAATTGCTTCGATTCTTCATCTCCAAATTCCCACTCTAAATGCGCTCTACGATGTAAATTATTCTCAAATCTCTGATGCCGTTTTCTGCAGGTTTTATGCATTATTGCACTGCATCTCGTCCAAAGCAGAATATTTGACAAGTATTTTTTAACTTGGCCTGTTCTACGTTTGAAAATAGATCAAAAATGTAGAATAAAGTTTTTTCATAAGATCTTTTCTTCTTAAGCAAAATAAATTTGGAAGTTCTAGGTTCTTAATTAAACACGTTCAATCTCTATTTTCTTGGAAACGAAGCTTGAAACGCAAAAATTTTATTTTACATTTTTTACTTGTTTTCGCACATAGAATAACACCATATTGATTGCTTACGCATATTTAATTCGTAACTCATCAAAAGTTTCTGTATACTTGACAAATTTCCAAACTCCATTGTGTAGAAAACGGAGTGTTACAATAAACTTTGTTCTATATTGCATGTAAATTCACGTCCTGTCGTCTTGTATCAGTTCGATAACACTTTGTATAAATAATAAGACTGGTACTTAAAAATTCCCAAATAATGGGGACATGGTAAATTAATTACCGAATTAGTATTCAGTTTTACGCTTAAGTCTATTTTAAAATGTATCCTTTTTTTATTGTATCGAACAATTTTTTTCATACAAATACGAAGAGAGATAAGAGAGTTATATTATAGAGTTTGATACCATAAAAGGAAACCGTGACTCGAAAAAGTTTAAGAAGATATCTTGTGTACGAAAGAATGAATATTATACGTTTTAATAACTTATATTATTTATATATCGTGACAAATAAAGAATATAGAGGCATTGTACCCCATTTGTGTTTACTATATACACATATTTGATTCATAATTTTTTATAAATTACATCTAATGTCAAAATTAAACTTTGTCGCAGATACTACTGATATGTATATCTGATCGATTTACATCATGAATCGATCACTCGAAGTTATACGACAAGTAGCTATATTATCATTAGATTGTGAATATCTATGCTACTTTATATTTTTGAATATAAATAACAAAGTGCTATACTTTGGATATTTTAAATAATCTTTTTGTATAGATATCTGAAAAAAGGAAGTCATAAATTCGTATGTTTATAATTTTTAAGGTAAAAGGTTTCCCACGTGCTTTATAAAAAGCATAATAAGGAAGATATTTAAAAAATGAAATATTATTTATATGTATTTATAATTCATATTTATAAATTACTTATACTTAGAAAATCTATAATTTACATAGTGTTTCAGTTGCATTCTACCATATTAGAATTTCTATCATATCAACGAAATAGAATATCAATTAAATCGATAAATAACGATAAATATGTAAATTAGAAATATTTGTATCAGGAATTTCGAAGGAATTGTAAATTCAATGTAGTACGAAACATTTTGTTTCGCAGACAAACTGTAGCATACATAGTTTTAAAAGCATCGTGAGGATTCTCGTCATTCATAAGCATGTACACACTACATAGGCACTATTCACACGCTTCTGGGTAAAACGCAAGGAGAATTTCATGGAAGAAACCAAAAGAGGAGTACGTATTTAGCCGCAGCTGCGGTAAATAATGTCGCTAAAGCCCGGATCTTATTTGATGAATTAAATCGCCACTGTCATTAAGCCCCATTTCGCGAAATTAGTTACGCCGTTAGCGAGAAATTACAACAGTGGTGTGCCTCATGTTTGATTTCAACGTAATTGTCAACAGCCAATAATAGATAACTATTTACTAAATTAGTTGCTACCATTAAGCAATGTAAAATTTGTTTTAACGAATTGTAATTTCAGTAAATTCAAGATGGGCTTATTATATTCGATAACTTGAACATTTCGCGATTTGCTTTTCAATGACTTGCTGTTCATCTTGGTATAGGTGCTTATATCGTGATTAGACTGCGGGTGTTTACGTAAATCTATATTTTTATGAATATACATAGTGTTTTTATCAGAGAATCTGCGAATGTCTCAAAATATTTCTAACAAATGTACGATTTCGAGGGGATTTGAAGCTCACTCTTTTATTTTTAAATGAGTACTACGTACATTTTTTATTTCACATTCTTGTAGCTAACGTCGAGATAGTTTCGCTGCAATACTTTTTCCAATTCGTATTTTTCCATCTAATTATCAAAATATTACATTTCAAAGTTGCCGACATTGACGTTATTCCATATACGCAATGTCGACAACATTGTGGGCAGTTACCGTTTCTTAATTCTTCCACAACAACCAAATAGTCAGTTTAACTAATGACATAGCTGATGCAACATCCAGCTTCGTGTATTTTCGTTGCATAAGAATCAATGCGTGGAAAGAATATTTTCCACAGTCCAAGAAAATATATAATTGGTTCTAAGTTTATATTTCAGCGTAGTATTATAGTGCAGTGAGTGAAAAATTTCACAAACGTCACCCAAGTAAAACCAAAACAAAGACATTCAGCAGTGAACAAAATTTTAGATATATTTAAACTGGAAGCGTGATAAAAAAGAAACACCAGCGTAACAGTTGGCCAGAAACTGACGAGATAAACTTATTGACTGCATTTACCAATTGCCACGCGTCATCCATTCGGGCAGTGGTAATCAACAGTGGACTTCTCAGCTTCAGTGTCTACAGTGTTTATATAGTTTAAATAGGTACAAACCTACAAGAGTACAGAAACTTTTCAATCGCGATTACGTATTGAATTTCCATAATGGATATCTAGTAAAATTGCTAGTGCTTCCCATTTCGTGAATAATCTCATAATTACGGTCGAACGTATTTTCTGTACGGATGGGATGGTATGCGAGAATTCGACGAGAATGGAAGAATGTGTGAAAATATCGGGTCGAGTCAGGTGGAAAATTTTTCTCGGAATCGAGCCGAGTTCCCGAAAGTATCTCGTAATCCGAGAAAGTCCACATTCCCGAGACTTTCCGGGTTCTTGAGAATTCTGAAATTATGTAGGCTAGAATATACAAAAGAAACAATAACGAAATATGTGGTGGATATAATGTCTTATTATAAAATATATTTTATTGCATCAAATTTTATAATTCTCAGGAATCCGGGTAATCTCGAATTACAAGATACTTCCAGATCCTGACCTGCCTCGACCTGATCTCTTCACAATTCATCCCGAGTATCGAGTTTTCGACATTCTCGCGCGCATCTGGTGAAAACAACATTCAGTGTAGGATATCTGTCATAATGTGGTGTGGAATCCATAATCATCAAATAATTGGACCACTTACTTTTTTGATAGTGCAATTAATAGAGACATTTATTTACAATTTAAATATAAAATTATAGTTTCGACAAGACGGTTCCCGTTCTCGCGTTGTTGTACAAGTACAAATTTGGTTGGATATTAATTCTCACCTCCTAAAAAATGAATTAGGTGTGGTAATACTATTTCCGAGTTATATTTCCCCGCTTGTGACTTTTTTTGGTGATATTTAAAACAAATATTTTTTAGTACGGCAGTCAACAGAGTGCATGAACTGCGCAGAAAGATTTCAAGCGCTTGTGAAACAATAACAATAGAAATACTAAAAACTGCAGAGCAAGAATTCTTAAGAAGAATGGAAAGTTGTATTGTAAACACATAGAGGGTTCTGCACAGAGTGATAATGTTTAGCACACACACACACTCAATCGGCTCTTTTCAGAGCCACCATGATGTATATACCACCAGGGTGTATAAAAGATAAGTGTAAAAACCATCGTAGCGTGATTCTACGCTTCCTCTGTATCGGTGGAAATTTGTAAAAAAAAGTTCGTGCAAAATTGACCTTGAACACGATTTTCAAAGACAACATTTTTATCGCGATATATTCTACTCCTCATGAGGAACAAAAGTCACAAAGGAGCCATGAATCGCAAATGATCCCAGAAAAAAATGTTAAAGTTTCAATAATTCCTAAAGTTGCTTCATTCGCAATGTGTCTCCATCCTGCGATCAGATGCAGAGGAAATGATACATATTGTTGCACGCAGATGATCCAGATGCTCCATTATATATTCCATATCTTTCTTTTTCTATTCCTTCTTTTTTCTTCTTTTTCTCTTTCTGTTCATTTTAAACAGCCTCGAACTTGCGTTTCCACATGCCCGCCAACTTTTTCCCCAAGATTCTGTATTGTTTTTGCATAACATCTGAGGCCTACTGATAAACAAAAGTTTTAACACCCGTTAGATTTTTCCGCAAAACCATAAATGAATTTGTAACATGTCAAATTTTCCACCCGACTTTTTTATAAAACGTAGCTTTTGAGCTTAGACTTAAATGCGGCATAATTGTGTTGTCATTAAGCAGTTATCACAATAAATAGTAAAGAATACACAAACGATTGATTTCAACGATTCTAAAACTAGATACTCTAATTAAAAAGTTACATAATTATAAGTGTTTATAAATATATATAATCATAAATATTTTCAATCCTTAGAAGTTATATTTTATAAAAAGTTAAATCGAGAATTCCTTTATTACTATACTTAAAAGAACGAGCTTAACCTTTATTTCACAATTTTCTAGATGTGTCACGAATTGAAATTGACACGATCGACTTAGAGCGTAGATATGATCATGTGTGCGAGTTTTTTATTCGAAGTCTATCCAATATCATTCGTTGCTTCGTGTAAAATTGCTAATGACGATGTTTTTATGACAAATCTTTCGTCAATTTGTACTAAAATATTGGTAGTATAAAATTTGATCGTTCATTGTTTCATTAATAGTCATATCGTTCCATTGAAGTTTCTCTTTATAATATCGTACAAAGTCAGTTGAGGGATTTTTAGAACAGTTTTCCAGCACTAAAATATTTATGGTAAGTAGCAGGAATTCATTGTCAGCAAAACGCCCATGCAATAAGATAGAGACACGGGCAACTATATTTTTCCTTCTTCAACTACTGGATATTTACTTTTCGAGATGTCTAGAATGTTATTTTCGACATGTTTTATTATCAATGAATTGCATTATACTTTTAGTGAAAAAGTCCCGAACGTAAATATTGTTGAATTACAATTGTATGTGTTTCGAATGTTGTAATAATGATACCAAACAGTAATGTACTTCAAATCGAATTCGATAATGTCGATAATGTTGTTGTCTGTAAGACATTCTGCATCCAAAAATAATTTAATAGTGTTATTTGAGGAAATTCGTATTATCTCTTTGAAATTTTAGTTATAAAGTTATACAGTGCGTTTCATAAGAATTCACACGAATTTAATTTAAATTTAATATCTGTGGTAGAAAGAGATTTTAGTGAATTTAAAGAAATTTTATAGCCGACTTTTATATGTTTGGAAAATGTCTTATCTATAAGAACATAGAAATAATATTTTTATTAATGAAAGTTAAAAAAAATAAAGTAGACATATTTTAGTGGCAGCTATGTAAAAATTATATAATTATACAGAAATATAAGTAACAATTATAGATAATTCTATATGTAGTTAGTACCGTATAGAATTATAAATAAGTTGCATTTCTTTAATCTTATCTTATTTGTATCATAAATAATCTTCATACCTTTAATATGGTAATAATGTTTAATAAATTTTTAAAAATTTTTCTATCATGAAAAAGTTAAGTTTCACGGAACGTTATAGCATGCTCAAAATTTTTATTTGTATAACGATTCACTTGAGATAGGACATTATTTCTCATCTTGCATAAGGTATCTCTTATAAACCATTTTATATCTTATAAATACCTTTGCAGAATTTGTTGAAATAGAAAATCTTTGTTAAAAATACTGTGATAATTGGAACTTTCAAGAAGTTTAATTCGAGAACAATATAATTTCTGTAGAAACAAAATAAACAGGTTTATGAGTTACTAACAATTTATTTGATAACACTGATAACTTATAGAATATAATAGAAATGAAATTAGTAATTTATGATTGAAAAGTATGAAATATATCTGGGCTATGATGGTTTGAAAATAGGTATAATAATGTGATATTTATTTCTCAACAAATTTAAATTAAATGTGTTTTTCGATCCATATAATTTATAAATTGAAAGTTGAAAAAGTATATCGGTAAACTTAAATATCCTTGTTTCTTCAAATTTGTAGTTTAAACGTTATAAAAATCGAAGTTTCGAATTTTAAATTGCATGTAAATTCAAAAGTGTTCAGTTTTTCTTATTTGATACAGTAAATTGTTACAGTGAACAAGACAATTTGCTTGCTAGTAGCAGCTACAGCGAAATTGCAATCGTATTTCATTGGGTTACAATACGTTTGACGTAATAACGACTCGCATTTCCCAAGTATGCAAACCCATAAACATGACCAGCACAATCAGTTGGAATCGTTCTTGGATACCGACATCTTGTCGGCAATTAGTTGTTATGCATTCATAGACGCCTGGTCGGGATTTACAGTTAGGTTCTGTGTATACAGTTATACGGCAATGGCTGCAGTTACATCGATCCACGCGCAACCATTCGAATCATGACTTCTATGAATACTATATAAGGAAACGATGATTCCTGACGACAGAAACCCACACTAATAATTTCCTTGTTAATGCGGTCACTTTAAAATAAGCTTATATAAAAACAGAAGAATACCGATCAATAATCAATAACTTTAATTAGTGAATGATTGCACAAATAAAATATATAAATTTAAAAAATAAGGAAGAAACGATTATTTGAAAATGTGCTAAAAGAAGAACATAATTTGCTTAATCAGGTATCATTCAAGTAATTGAATGTAATGATAATATACTGGCAAACCTGTGCACGTTGAGCACTTGTGATAATCATATAGCCTACTATTATTAGATACTACATATTACCCTAGGTAACACGCAATTATTAAAGTCATATCATTAAACATAAAAACCTGGCGAACTCATTGCATTAACATTGCGATACATTCTCCATTAAGCCAGTACTTCTTCTGTTCTGTTGGATGAATCTTTTGGATGAAGGCATTTCTAACATAGGCGAGAAAGGTAAGTGTCTAACAGTTATGAGGTAAAAATGGAAGAATATCTGACTCAAATCCTGAATCTGAAATTTATCTAATTAAACACAGACTCTTTGAAAGTGTTAAAATTCTGAAAGTGTTTTATTTTTAGAACTCATTATATGCTTAAATACCTTTTTATATGATTGCCACGTGTGTTTGATATATACAGGTTTGCCAGTATATGTATTATTATTACATTTATTTTCTTAATGGTACTTGATTAAGACAATTAATTTCTTCTTTTCAATACATCATTAAATAAAAACCATTTAAAACATTTTTTGAACTGATATATTTTATTTTTTACTCTTTAGTCTTGAACTGCCATCCGACAATATACATTGAACCCCATTGTAAGATAAAAAGATTTTTTCAGACTTCACCTCAGCCAACTTCAACGATTACTTCTAACAAAAATGTTTAATTTATGAAATTATATCGTATTGTTATCCGAAATGAGCATGTGTTCTAAAGTTTAGCCTGCTGGCTAGTCGGGAAGCGGGCAAAATTTCGCTTACAAAATTCCACACAGACAGACAGAAAAACGGAAAAGTAAGCTAAATAAACCACATTGAGAAAAAATGTTTCAAACGCATCCTTTTCAAACATTCCTTTCAAAGGATAAGATTAATTCTGTATTTTTTAAATATCACCATATATTTGTTGTATTGTTACACTATAGCAGAAGATGTTCTATACTTGTGACGAATGTCACTCAGCTCGAAAAAGTGTGATTTCCAGAAGAAACTGTTTTGAATGTAATTAAATCAAATTTATGAGTAAAAGGAATAATGTTCATAAAACTGTACTTTCTATTAGTTTTTAAGCCCCAACAGCAAACCTTGCAGTCAGGGCTTAGTTTGTAATAAGATGCATTAGTAGAATACAGCACAATGTTACATAAACCAAGAGCGAGATAATTGTTCTCTCTACCAGCCAAATTATAAAGAGATTAGAGGGAGAGAAATAAATGAGATTTTCAACTAGTCAAGAAGTATCGTTGCAACATTTTCATAGTCGTAACTCGAAAATCGCGTTTTTTGAATTTTTCTGCTTTTGTGATAACATGTGTCATCTCATTTGTCTGATCTCATAATAATGTAATTTATTTCTAAATTACCACCTGTGATTTTATCGTCGGCGCATAACATTGAAATTATAACGTTTCCAAACAGATAAGTTGTGCCACCTTTTAATCCAATCTAGATATGTAACTTTGTTAAAAAGGACAAAACTCCGTATTGTAGAATGTGCAACTCAATGTGTACACTTAGTCTGCTTACTCTTATGGTATAAGCATTTGTGTAGTCGTGAGAATCCATTTGTTAGTGGAGCGTTATGTATTAGCGACGTCAACGATTCACTCACGATTCAAAACTAAATGTGTAATATCAGATAATTGAAATGATATATGTTTCGTAATGTTGAATTTACTTTCTTTAGTTTAAAAATATGACAAGGAAAGTGAATGACACTATTTGAAAAATACGAAATAATTCTTATTTTTTTCTTCTTTTTTTTATGTGAAAGATGCTGATTTCGAGAATTTGACTACATCAATGAATTCCCTGTTTGATATTAACTTTTCTATTAACTTTTCTATTAATTGAAACTATCCGAAGCAGCTTAGCCTAGCGCTTAGACCTAGCGCACTATTCTACACATCTCCATTTAAAGAAAACCATGTCAAAAAATCATGTCAAATTTCATCCTATATTATATATAATCTTATATATATATGCTTTACTAAAATCACTAATTATGTTTGGTTGCGTGCTCCAACTTGTATAAAAGACTAAAGTATCTGTATAAGAGCTATATAAAAGTTAATGAAAAATGAAATACATCAAAAAGTTCGTTTTTCACTATTAGATGCCTACTTATTCAGACGGATATCCCAATAGTGCAAAAATTGTACTGGATCTATCAATTAGATATTTCATACGTTCTGTAAATCACTCAAATCCTGACGTCATTCAAACCACCTCACACATATCTAACAGAAGACTCAAACGTAACTATCCGTTAGACATAATAGACAGTTAAACTCATTTTACCCTTCTTGTTACTGACTTACATAACTCTTATATTAACTGCAATAACAATCCACGCTAAAAGGAAACATAAAGCAGGATGTGTACAATTGCCATTGCAAAAGTTCAAGCAACAATTTACAACAACTATCAGATACTTTAGTGAAACTATAAAATTGACATTTTTATTTATAAAAACGGTTTCTATTTTGAAGAGGTAAAATATTCAAAATCGTTGAAAATTGTTAAAATTATCGAAAGAAATTGTTCTCAAATATTTTTTTCAAATATATTTTAAACATTGTTTAAATTTGTTGCGTTGTATGTTCACGGGTGCGTACGTATATGGCAGCAGGATATTATTATAAAATAAATATTAAACATTGAGTTTAAAAATAGTTGTCTTTATGGAAATCTTATCTTCTTATAGCCTCTTATAGCGTTTCATATGTATAATAAATAAGCTAATTAATCCGCTACTTTTCATTTACAGCGTACATAAAATCTAAAATATTCCAAAAACGACTATATAGTAACAGTGTGACTATATAATAATAGATATAAAAATTGTACATTATACAAATAAAGAAGTACAAAAAGTCATCTTGTAAAATAAATTTGGAAGTAAGTATATCGGGACGTGAGAGTAAGAAATATTTGTGAATATATTCTATGTACATACAAATGTAACAACATTCCAAAAGTAACGTAAGAAATGTTGAAAGTAAAGCCAGCGTTTAATCCCGCGTTGGTGGTGCTTATATCTACCGACACAAGAAACATTGAAGCAGGAATTTCAATTTTAACTAGGCAAATTTATTTATGACTCAACAACTCATTCATCAGAGAAACATTATCGACACGCGGGTATGTCTTAACTCATGGTTCTATATTTCTACTTGCGGTTGTATTACTTAATCTTTCATTAATCCCTAGTCAGTAGGCAGATATTGTTTGAGATACAATTATGATTTATGAAATATTTCTGACTTGCGTGGCGGAAATAAATGCATTCCACATATTTTCTATCGCATTTCTAAACATATTGGTCATAAGATATTTCAAAATATCCACATTTTGTTCGATTCAACGGACATACTGACATTTATTTAATTATTCAAAAAGGGAAAAATTTCTTTATATGAAATTTATTTGATTTAATGGACGAAACCTAGCAGAATATTTAATTTTGTTTCAAAATTATTAATACTTATGTAGGGAAGGTGGGATCGCCACACGAATTTTGCTAATCTTGATATAAATTGTCAAGGCAACATTCTGATTAATTCCGCTTCTACGTCAGTATAATTGCCGCTTTAGTTCCTAAAATATACATAAGAATATTTTTCATAACACGTACTGTATTTTCAATTTCTCTAGATCTCTATTCTTAACTCGTATTCTAACAAGTATTTGTATATACATCTTAGACACTAAATACGAATAACGTTTATACGATAGGTAATACCATACAGATTTTTTTGAAACTGTAGTATATTTACTTTATTTACTTTTTTTACTTTATTACAAGTATATTTAATTTCATTTTAGAAGTTAAACTTAAACCTAATTTGAAACTAATTATAAAAATGGAAATTAAGTAAGCAAACAGGGAAGAGTTAATAAAGAACTTTAATTTAATATTTATTGATAATAGATTCGAATAAACGAAAATAACAAATACAGAATAAATAAAAGAATGGAACTTATTAATTATCTGGGTCGCTATTGATTTGTGCTCAGTAGCTTTTCAATTTCTTTATCATAATTGTGAATCTCAATTTATGGCTGGAAATATGTTTGGATTTTCATTATGTGGAATTTTTGCTAGATTGTGGTTAGGTTTAGCTTTAGTCCTAAAGAAAAGCTAAAAATATCTACGTACAAGTGTTTACGACAGTTTTTTGTAATATTTTGGGTATTTAAGTAGTGTTTCTTAACGTTATGTTAAATTTTGAAAAATATCAGAGATATTCACCACATATTATGCCGTTACCGTACAATATGCAGTAAAATTATTTAAAACATTGTCGTTAACAACATATACCAAGGTCAATGAGTCAATGAAATCAGTGAGCTGTATCCTTTTCCATACAATTATCAAATTTTATCATTTATAAAAGTTACAAACGCAATTTTTTGTTTTCTAACAATATATATATATTTCCATTATTCTATTCTTTATTTATTATGTGTATGTTATCGCTTCAGATTTTTCTTCTAAATTGTAATAAATAGCACATTTTCTATCTACAGCATAATTTACATAAAACTGACTTCGATATACACATATCCATACTATTTCGTTTCATGTATCTTTGTCTGCTTATATTACTAGTGTTGAATACTATTCTCTTTGTATTGGTACAATAAATACGCATAAAGTTCTTTTATGACTTTAATGAATATAAAGAACAATATCAATTATTTTGTGCACAAATTCCCATGTATTAGAGAAGAGTTACCGATAAAAGTACTATGTTGTATTATGTTCATTTTCTATATTTTCTTTCAGCAATACTATCTTGAAAACGAAAAACAAGGGTAATCCTGCCAAGATTTTATACAATCCAAAATAAAATATTTTTTAAAAGTAGTAACAGAAATACTATATTAAGGTATTATCTAAGTTCTGCCCGCCAATTTATCACATTTATCGTTAAGAGAAAGAGTTGTTGCTACAAGCTCGTAATTATTTAGTCTTTTGCATACAAACTGTTTTGTTCGAAAAGAGGTGAACATTTGTTATTACATATTAGATACCAGTCATTATAAAAACCTTTGCGAACTGCTGATTTTAGAGTGACCAGTGAAAATATTTCATTCATTACTTATTATAATGATAGGATAAGAGGTATACGTACCTATATAACGAAATATTGACACTTGTAAGATTGAAATATTTATATATATATATATGATATCATATGATATTGTATAAATTTTATTTAAAATAATGGACACGTAATTGTAGTTTCAATTAAAATGGCAGCATCCAGTACTACATCTCTATAAATACCAGTTTTCAGATGACTTCTTCTAACAGCAAAAGAGTGGTCTTATGAGGTAAAAGCTACGGAAGTATAATATTTGTGTTGCGTGTTAACGAGAAAATAATGATAGGAAAATCACGTGAGAGCGAACGAGACGAGATGATAAGTTCAACTTCTCAGCAATTATTTAAAGAAATGATAAACGACACAGGATGTTCTGGAAGGACTATTCCAAGAATGAACTATGATGAGCACACCAACATGATTGTTACATTGTTTCGTGTGACTACATGAATCTATTAATCGGAATGACCAACTCATTCCAACATGTAACTATTTCGTGGAAATTCTGCGTCGGTACGAGATCTACAAAAAAAGGTACATGATATAATTACCGAATAAAATACTTTAGAGTTACGTTATGAGACGAGAATATTTCCTACGTTGAATGTATAATATATAGCATAGTTATATAATTAAAGGAAATAATTAAAGATAATATCATCGTTTGTAAATAACGAATTTTTCGATTTCGTTCCAAGATTAGATATTTTTAATATAGTTTGCCCTTAAATTTATGAATTGCTAAATATATTTTTGTGGATGTTTGGATATTTTTATTAATTGCGATTTCTTTTAGAATGTATAAATAAATGGGTATAAATTACAAACTTTAACGAATAATGAAATTAGAGCAACATGCAAAAAAATAAGTTAAATAACATAAAAATTCCTATTTAAAAAAATAGCATAATTGCAAAAATGTATTTTCTTACATTATTTATATTTATGCATTATTGCACTTGGGGAAGAGATATAATTGCGGACATGCAGCCCATACTTTGAACCATTCATCATTTTTCCCAAGTTTTCTTCTAACGTTAACTGAAATAAAATATATAAATTAAAAGAAATTAGAAAATGATATTTATTTAAAAATTTGACAAATAGAAGCAAACAATTGTCTCAATGAAGGAAACCTGTATATTATTAGTACATTCAATTTCTTAGTGATAGCTAATTAAATCAATTATTTTCTTCTATTTAGTACATTTTTTTAAACAAAATTATATTTTTTTAATTTCTTAAATTTATGTGTGTAATTTTTACTTTTTAGTCTCAAATTATCCTGGAAATATACATTGGATTCCATTGTGGGATAGAAAGATTTTTTTAGATTTCATCTCAGTTAATCAGGCAATTATTTCCAATAAAAAGATCGTCAATTTTTTTAATTATATAAAAAATGAGCATGTGTTCCACATTTCATCTTTTTAAGTGGTCGCGGAATGGATGAAATTTCGAATTGCAAAATTCCATCCACCGATACAGACAAACAGAAACATAAGCTAAATATAATAAGTGTACTCTTTATTGTAGTTTATTTCATTTGGTACTTTTTCGATGATATAGAAAAGAATAGTTGCAGTAGTTTATTACCCTATTTGCACTTTTGTATTATTTAATCATGTTATAATTCTATTGATCCAACATTTTCACATATCGATGAATAAACAAGTTAATAATTATTTAATCTGAAAAGATGTTAATTATATATGAAAATCGAAAACAGCGTTGGACATTACTCACTTTGTTTTGAATAAATATTTATTTCACCATATAGTTTCACCATTCAGGTAATTACCTGAATAAATTAATTTTAATCAAACATTTCATCCACATAATCATCATTCATTAATCCTAACAAATTCGTCCCCAATAATAATAACTTGTAATATTATTCGAATAATGATACGAATAGGCGCTTTTACCGACCAGTGTAAGTTTTAGCATTAATTTATCAAACAGTAATACATTTTGTGACTCAACGTTTGAGGAAAAGCTAATTGGATAATAAAACTTGGGAAAATATTGGGACATGTTCGGTAATTCTACATTTTACTTCATGCATCTGTGATACAATACTGTAATATAAACAAATTTTGGTCGAATGAATACTTATGTTTAGAAATTTTTATTCTATCAGATATCTATCCGTTAGTGGTGAATAACGCTTTATTTTTTATGTTTATCTGTTATCTGTTACTACTGAAACATTTAAGATATTTCATTTGATGACGAAAGAAACTTAGATTTTTTCAATAGCATATATACTTGTGTTTTTATATATTTTAGATCTACATAAATACGTGTGTTGTTTTTTGGGATTTTATGCATCTATATGTTTTAAATATATACTATCAGAAAAATAGCTTTAAGCAACTGTATAGGCATGAATGTCTTATCGAACTCGTTTGAAGGGTGTCTCTGATTAAGCGTTTTGATTTTTCGAATGAGTTGGACAAGACATATTATTTTAATATTCTGATTCAACCTCTCTTGTATGATAATTTCCATACATAATGAAGAGGATTTAAAATAGGAAGCCGAAAACATTTAATTTAATCTTTTATCGATTTATAAAATCTTTTAATTTCAATCTAAGACTACAAAATATAGCAAATATGATAATGTAATAGGCACTTATTAATAATTCGTAACTACTTGCATTGCATCATTAAAATACATTACATAATTAATATTTAATACGTATTCAACAATATATACTTTAATGGAACTATACTGATCTTATAACTATACAATCGTCTAAGGTTTACAATTCTTACAGCGTAGTGTAAAAGTCAACGAATGGTATTATTTCAAGTTTCTCACTTATCTGATTAGTAACTGATTAGTTACGCCTATTATTTAATTCTATCTGTTATGTGAAACGGAAATTTGAAAAAACCTGTAAAATCATTTTCATTTGATAAAGACAAAACAACTATGTTGCATTCCAGACAAGGTAGTTAGTTACTGGACAAGCCTGTACGACTGTTCGACATAAATTAAGTAAAACACATAACTTGCCAACTACATAGCGTACGTTGATCGAGGCCCCGTTTTCCTTCAGCTTTGGCCGATCTAATCGATGGACCTTTATCTCAACCGCAATGAAAATAACTGGCCAGGCAAATTCTTCCTACAGCAACTGCGCAAAGTTTCTGTACAACTTTCTATAAGTGACAAGTTACGTATACTGACAGCGAGTGTTATTTAAAATCATACATCTTGATACCAGCAACATTTTTGTTTGTAAAATGCATTCATTTTGTAAGCTGCCCAAAATAAGGTGGCATAATGACGTGAAATCAATGTTCGAAACGAAAAAAGAAACAGATACAAGAAAAGTTTCGAAGAGATACGAGCTTACTAGTGAACCGGTCGAAGCCAGGACATGATACAAAATACATGGAAATACCAACAGAAAATATTATTAATGTCTTCGTCCGAAGCTTTCGATAATCGTCGAAAGTAACAAACACAGATCAGGATCTAACGATGGTATGGTATGTTTTGTCTAACCGAGCGAATATTCGCTCTTCCCCCACTCTAGTAAAATTAAAAAGTGAAAGTATACGCGAATACTCGTCCACCGTTCGACAAAAGGATAAGCAAATAATTTCATGGCGCATTCTTGCTACTACAGAGCAGCTTAAATGAAATAAGAACCTGGACGCGCAAGTGGAAGATAAATTTGAATATAAATAAATCAATACACGTTTAGACAAAAGACTAAAAAATTCACCTCATAACCAAGAGAAGGAAGGTTGACACAAAATGAACTGGTTACTTCGATATAAATCAGCATTGACACTCAGCAACAAAATGCAATTATACAAAATTGCTATGATACCTATCTGGACTTATGGGATTCGATAGTGTGGCTGTGCCAAACATAATTCGAAGCGTTCAGAATAAAGAACTTTCTATCCGCTGTACTATGGATTAGCAATGAAACCCTATACGAAAACTTACACATTACATATATTCGAGACTAACACTTTACCAAGTCATACAATGACCGACTGTAAACTTACCCAAATGAAAATTATTTATTAAATGGCAGTCTCGTTCATCACGAAGGCATAGCCAAGCGGCGAAGAAATTCTTTTTTTAATTTTACTACAGTAGAGGAAGAGCGAACATTCCTACAGACAAATATCCCAAAGACAATTAGCTATGAAATAAAGATGCAAGAATTCGAGGAATATCGTTTATCGGTAACACAGAGATACGTGCAACTATAAAACTGGTTCACTGCACAAAAATACTTATACATGGAGCAGATGTTATTAAGAAACCTATGTATAATCCATGTAGCAGAACTTGGAGAAGAAGCTCAAAAGACCAGAAATAAAGACAATAGATTGTTCAAAGAACATCATACATGCAAAATATAGAGGAACAAGAGAAACACAGATTTATTTAAGTCGCTCAAAAGCCATGCTGATTAATTCCATAAATTTGGAGTATATAGAAAAATGACACGTATATAGAAGCACTGTTTTCTTTTAAATTTACCATTTATAATATAAACTTTGCGGTTATTCGTGATAAATAAATGTATGAAAGTAAGATTTCTTCTTTTACATGTTGTGATAATATGAAATTGATGAATGTATAGAAAGTGATCAATATAGTGGAGTGATCAACTTGGTTTCGTTTAATAAGTTCGTTCGATAGAGATATGTTAAATTTAACGACGTTACCAGCGGATTACTTGACCGAATCAGATACTGAAACGGAACCTGAAATTGCCATGTCATTGTCAGATATTGAAGTATAAGGTAATGTAATAGCATTCTAATGGTAACACTAATAATAGTTTATTTAATTCTCTTATATTATAGAAAAGAATCAAGTTCTTACGATTTTAAGAGCCCTTGCTCATTTAAAATTCATTCAGAACGACTTGGCATATTAAAGTTAGCATAAATCTCAACTTTTGTTAACCGTAACTCTTTAACTATTGAGATCTGAGAGTATGTTTCTATGATATGAGTCTAATTTCATCTAAATTTTCAAAATTTCAAATAAACACATCGAAGGATTGAGAAAATAAAATTAAAATAAATAATTAAACTGTTTCGTACGTGGTCTAGTCTAAGAGCAATGTATTTTCTGCTAGTAATAGCTTTAAATATAACGGGTGACAAAAAGGACCGACGCGCCAGGTCTTTGATCGCCGATTTCCACGTAAACCGTACGAACTTTATGCAAAGTTATTCAAGAAAGCGGGATGCTTATCTGCCATAAAAATAAATTTCTGCATTTCGTGGAAATCCGTTGCGACTCCACCCAGTGCGGGGCGGAAGTGTATCCGCGAGCGAAACAACGATGTGGGTCTTATGTTCGATTAACTGTATCGAAATTTGCATAATTCCCGCGGTTACCTGATGCTGTTATATCCCGTAAAACGCTACGTTGTTCTGTTCACCACGAAATTATTTGAATAAGATAGAGATTGACTCGTGCATCAAAGAAAAACTCGAACCATTCGAAAGATCGTTTTAAAGTTCTTAGAACTTATAAAACATATTAGGTTGTTGGATACGGATGAAGTGAGCAAATAAATTTGATAAAACTTTCAATTTTTATAATTTACAGAAGATAATAGATACTTGTCAATAACATTTTTGTCTTTACATACGAGAAAGCATTTGTCCAAATTTGTCCAATGTCCTGTGTAATTTCATTACTAATTGTAAGACTTTTTTGAACGAAAATGTTCAAAGTATTTGAAAACACGGGCATATCCTCAGAGGTTACCGTGTTATGTCAAAATGGATTTTTTGATTTCGCATGAAAGGCGTATACTAATTATTAGTTTCCACTCTTTAAATATTTTTTACAGTATGTAACTAAAACATTTAATTCCTCATTATTGAGAACTCCTTTTAGTAGAACACATGGTTCATTTTCATTATTTGTATTTCCGGATATAATTTTTTCATTTCTCTGTTTCCCTTTCAATATAAAAATCACAATCATCCAATTGAATATATTGCTTCATCATATGTACAACATTTTATCTTTGTTAATACAAATATTGCATCCAACTCATGCCTTTTATCTATATAAATATTATAGGTACTTTGTAATAAGCATCGCATGTCGTTTTAAGTGCGTAATAAACAAAAGAAGTAAAACACTCGAATTTGATTTTGATCCGTTATTCGTTTTGATACTTATGTAACTTTTTGTTTTATATTAAAATAATTAAATTTTTAGGTAACATTTTCTCCGTTTTCCAGTAAAGTAAATAAATCAACAAAAATCAACTCGGAATGAATAATGAAAATCAAATCATATTTAAAATATACTATAAATTCATAGTCAATTAATATTTATAGTAACAGTACATGTAATATCCGTAAACCTTTCTTCCTTTAAATACGATCACTGTATCTTCTTTTCTCTTTTAATAAATCCAATTTAAATATTTCATCTGCTTCCTTATTGCTGCAAATCCTTTAATCAACAAAAACACCTATAATGTTGCATTTGATTAGTTTCAAACTTTGAATTGTACGATAAATAATAGTTGGCAGTATGTTTAGCTAATAAAATCCGAAAGATTTTATGCGTTTGTAATATCAACCAATTGATATGCAGAAACGTAACATGTACTTACGCGTAGACTGAAAAGCGCAACATTATAGCCGGCAGTTTGAACGCAAGCTGCTCGGTCCACTGTATAATTTCGTCAATGAAATCAATGCGATAGCGATCGCAATCTTACCAAACCATCATTTCTATCGCGATATGCGGCTGTACATTAATTTACCGTTGGCCAAGATCCATGCAGTGGTATGAAACCAGAGATCACCTGCTCCTAACTTTTTTAATATTGTATTACTCTGCCTGGCCACATTGCAACTGAAATTACAACTGTAATTGCAACTGTAATTGCAGCTGTAAAAATCATCGTTACCGCTTACGGCCCCTTCGATATTTCAGAACGCAAGAATCCGTGATCCTTTGGTCCAAGACGCGTTCCTAATCAACACAAGCATATTTTTTCGATCATTATAAATGAGAATAGTTATAAATTGTATCTATTTTAATACTACTAAATATTACTGATATTTCTCTACAGTTTTTATCCAATAATTAGTGCTACAGTACGAATTTTAACGCTTTATCGTATTTCGATATGGGTGCCGTGCTAGTCAAAAATAATTTTCATTAAATGGCCACTAATGTTTCAAAAACTAGGATCAAACAGAAGAAGCATAATATTCATCAAAACAGAGACAAAAGTCTTATTAAATAAAAATAAATACAAATATCACTACTTTCTGATATACAAGACGTCTTTAACTATAAACTTGTAACAGCACAAGAAACATTACTGAAAGTTTAAATATATGAAAAGGTTAAACGCCGAGAAAAAATATAGTTTTAGTAATAGTAACGACTATTACCACACATTGTATCTGTTTCGACCGTTCGCGAGATAGCACGTCAACGAGACTCGTAAATTCCCGTTACGATTAAATAATCGACGCCGCAAACTGATCGATCCCCTTATTTCTGTTCGGATAATAGGGGTAGTTCAATTGAGTATGCACTGAATTAACAGGTATAAATTACAGTTTATTCCAACAGTTTGACTAGAGAGATATAAATTGATAAAGTATAATTAAGTGTCGATTGATATACAAGTTACAATATAGAGTAAGCGTAAATGATGACGGTTCGAAGTATGTGTAAAGATTTTCTGTGAAGATGATATTGCGGAGAGAAACTTATGATGGGTGGGTCTAAGGACACGAAAAGAGCTGGTTTGTTAAGGACAAGTTTTCGTTGGTAGAGTGAGGGAATAGACTTCGTTGTTAATTGGTCAATTGCCAAGTGGGTGAGGAAGGGTGCTAATGCCCCCGAGAGAAAGTTGCTAATGGGAAACATCATACGTGAGAAAAGCCAACTTTCCCGTGTTAACCCGTAGTAGACAATGAACTTTTGAAAACAATTTACAGTGGTAAAAAGATGTAGCGGTACAGGAATCAAAGGACGACGCGAGTCGAGAGCGACTCGTGCTGTTGTTTTGCCTCAGGTCATTGACTTAGCCTTGACGCATGAAACATAACGACAAATAAACTCCGGGCAAAAACAATGTCACCGCTACATACAACCGTCGAATCAAGACGAATTTCAATTTTCCGACTCTCCTCCAACCAGTATAAATAAACGAACACCACTCGCATCGTGCCTACGTGTTTTACAATATAAGATACTACATCTTTGAATAAAGGCATAACGAGTTTTAATACTTGGGAACAATATTTCGTATGTGCCAGTAAACGGGTTTAAATTGCAGCTAATATTAAATTTAAAATTATATTATAATAGTCAGCGGGCGAGCGAGCGATACAGAGGGAGAGAGAGCGTAAGACATTGTAGGATCTGCTAAACGTCTATTTCTGATTGTTAATTATCTGCTAATCAATGGCGTTCTATTTCCTCTATATATGTATATGAGCACCATTGTTGTAATTCCTAATTAATGTAGCTTCCATACCTCAAACAATACACTTTTCACTTTTCACCTGTCGAAGTGAATATTTATTGTTAGAAGCCGATGAGTGCCTATGGGTACCCCAGAAAACATTTTATATAAACTGCTACGCTTACAATATTACTTATGTGTATACACATATGTATTATATACATTATACATATATACACATATGCATTATATACATTATATGTATACACCACCATAAGCCTAAATTCATAATATAAGTTGTGGCGGATGAAAAGAGAGTTCTGCGTTTCGTCCCGGGACTACCGGTGGACTCGTCAGTAAGGCTATGCCCGGTAGTCCCTGTCTTAGACGTAGAGGGAGTCTCGCTAGGTGCGGTATTTGTATCAATCGCTCGTATATTCGACCGCTAGCGAGTTAAACAGACTCGTTGTCGTCGTAGCCCTCTAGTGTTGGCGGTTGGTACCAGCGGATCGCCCGGGAGGTGTTGCGCCGCGTTGATGCCTCGACCTGTCTGCGTCCTATTGATACCGATCCGCCACACAGCCTCTCCCCCTAGCGCTATAGCATGACCCCAAAGCTATATAGCGCGATACAAGTTAGAGGGAATGGCTCGTCATCGATGATGGAAGGCTGATCGTCGTGGGGACGAGATGGTTGTCTCTTTCTCTGACGTGCTGCTGGAGGTGATGCCCATGAACTATTGCAATGGCTACATCACTTCCTGGTTTGGTCGTCGTCTCGTATCCGGTCACCTGCTTGGCGTGTTCGTCGTCGGTGGTTGGGTCCTTTTTTTTTTCTCTGACTCCTTCTCCAAAGGTGCGTGTTCGTCGTCGGTGGTCACCAATGTGGCGGGTGTGAAGAGAGAGAGTCTTCTCTCGGGCGCAGTCCGTACCGTCTCGTGTTTGGACGTTGGTAGCGGCGCCGGTCGAGGCGCAGTGCCTCGATTTGTGCCTCTATTCTGGAGAGCCTGTCGTCGTCTGTCGATTCTGAGGGGCGATCTCGCCGTTCGTCTCCGGTTCTCTCTGTCTCGATAACGGCGACCCTCTGTCTCCTCAACGAGTGTGTCTCGTAAATTCGATCGGCTGCTCGCGTCAACTTTTCTGCGTCCGTTTCGTCCACCGCGGCCAGGGCGGTGTCTATGTATTCCGGGAGTCGCTCCCTCCAGAGTGTGAGGAGGAATTCGTCCGGCGTGGAGGAACCGGCTAATCTTCTTAGGTGTTGATAGAGTTGGGACGGCTTTTGGTCGCCCATCTCTTCGAAAATCAGCAGTTTGCGTGTCTTCGTGCTGGCTGTATCAGTGGGGTCACCAATTTGGCGGATGAAAAGAGAGTTGTGCGTTTCGTCCCGGGACTACCGGTGGACTCGCCAGTAAGGCTATGCCCGGTAGTCCCTGTCTTAGACGTTAGAGGGAGTCTCGCTAGGTGCGGTATTTGTATCAATCGCTCGTATATTCGACCGCTAGCGAGTTAGACAGACTCGTTGTCGTCGTAGGCCTCTAGTGTTGGCGGTTGGTACCAGCGGATCGCCCGGGAGGTGTTGCGCCGCGTTGATGCCTCGACCTGTCTGCGTCCTATTGATACCGATCCGCCACAAAGTGAAATCAAGAAGCTTTTGTGCATCAAAATAAAATGAAAACTAAGAACAACAAACTGATGATCTATATGGTGCATAATATCAAAATTGAATAAGAGGATGTACTAAGATTTCTATATAAGATATAATGGTCTCTACATATACCCACATATAACCGTGTCTTATATTTGTCTCTTTTATATAGTTTTATACATATTGTTTTCGCATAATATTTTGGGAGGATGAACAGAAAAGGATTTATATTAAGAGATAATTTTCTAACTTGAAAGAATTTGACTAGAGCGGGGTAAAACAAGTTACAGGAGAATTCTATATATATGCAACATAACTGTATAACAAATGAGAGAATTAAATCGAGAACTTATCGTAACTCTTTGTGTTACCTGAAGAGTTTGTAATTAAGCAATAACTCATTTAATAGATTGAATGTGCTTTCAATGAAATGACAATAAAGGATATGCAAGTGCATCCGCTTTATTTGTATGCAATTAAATATCTCGAAAAATATATAAAATACGACAAAATGGTTCAGATAACAGCTGCAGAACATCGAGAGGGGGGGGAGGAGTATGCTGGTATTGTATATAATGGCACTGAAACATCCTATAAATACAAGGTTCAAATTTTTAAGTGGATGTCTATATTTTTTATTACATATTTTTTCCAATTATGGATTATGGAAGGTAAACATTTTTAAAACACTACGTAAATTTGTATTTTGAATAAAACACTTTCGAAATATCAAGCATTTTTTTAAGTCAAGTTAAGTTATCTAACGTATTGGGTTGGTAACTAAGTGATTGCGGATTTTGTCAATACCACCTCATGAAAAAATTCGCAATCACTTAGTTGCCAACTCAATACATCGAGGTTGCTCAGTCGGACTTTATATTGATCACGGTGACATCAAAAAGTTTTTTTTTTTATTTAGCTGTTTACATTCACAATTTGTCCGGTTTGGACATTTGGTAGAATGCCATCAAAAAGTGTCGACTTTATGTGTGATAAGATAGACACATGGTATATCTTTTTTCTTCTCCTCATTTCATACAAAATTCAAAAATTTTTCTCTGTCAATCTGTTCTCTGTTAATGTCGTATTTAATTGCGTCAAATCAATCAATTTTATAATAAGTTATTACTTTGACATTTACAGCATTATAGTGTAAATATTTCCGGAATTAGCACACTACTGCGTATAAATCAGTGAATTACTATAGTTGATAGTTGATACTATATAGTATCATTATTCCAGACGAATATCGACATATCCTGCATTAGAAAAAGTACAAAGTAGACAGTATCGGAAAAATAATCTAATTATATAAATGCTAAACGCAATCTGAATGCCATGTACTTTACAACGATCCTAGTAAAAAATATTCATCTTAATGACAAAAAATATATATATTTATAGCAAAATAATATTTGTATTCAAACTATTATGAAAATGGCAATTTAAATTATTTATATTTTTATCACTTCCAAGTGATTGCGTTTATGCTTGCGTTTTCTATGACAAAGTGATTGCGTTTCAAAAGTTAAATAATCGTTACTAATACTAAATATTTGCTGTTACATTAAGTAGCAGAATAAAAAGGGAAGTGCACACGCTAAAGGAAATTTAATTCAATATATAGTAAAATACGAAGTACTATTTTGCATGTTAAAACTATTGAAAAAAGCAATTAAATTACTGTTTTAAGAAAGTGAAATAACCGTTTCACAAATCTCTTTGTAAATTATTTTAGTTACAGGTATTCATGATAGAAAGAAGAAAAACTACTGGAATCTATTTATAATGATAACATTTTTTTGTAACATATGCAACAAACTATTATACAAAGCATGCTGGTTGACTAGATAACATGTAATGAAAAAAACAGATAAATGACTAAAGCAATCTGACTCGCAATAAATTTTACAATTAGCAAGGCTTTTTGTTATATTACAAAAAACGAATTAAAATTAATAAAGAAGGAAATACTAATTGCTTCGTACATCGAGTTTTGCAATTTGATGATAATCAGGAAAAAGGTCGTTAGTATCAAAACGATGCTGTAATCGAAAGAAGCTCGACGGACGAGAAAAGTAGCGAAGATGGAAGAGAAGAGGATAAGGAGAGGAAGGTTGAAAGAAGAGCCATAGAGACCGATAGTAAGAGGAAGAAGAGCAGTTGTAGAAAGTTCGAGGTAAAGCTTCTACAGAGACCGAAGCGTCAGACTCGTAATAAGAGCTGGCAGAAGTTAACTGAACCGTGAAGCCGCGCCTGAAGAGGGCCATGTAGCTGAGAGTTCTAGGAACATCGTGTCCTCTCCGAGAAGTTCATGCTCGGCTCCTTTGTATTGCATTTCTTTTCCTTTCTCTCCGGAATATACTTCTTTCCTCCTTCCCTTTTTTCTCTTTTTTAATGCCAAACTCTCTTGACTTTCCTTATTTCGCCATCTGTCTCTAGTCTTTTTTAGAACCTGGTCCTTCCGTTCGAATGGCATTAGATAATTACAATATTTATTGTGGCATGACATTACAGTATTAATTCACGAAACATTCAACATTGAGTGTATGTGTATTCCTTTTTTAAGCAACATATATAAATAAAAAAATAAAAGAAATGATTTCCATTTAAAAATGTACTAAGGAGAAAAAAATAATTTTTTTAATCAGGTTAATAATAATATACAGATAAATCTGTATATGATGAGCACGAGCGATAATCAAGTAATAGAATATCACTCGAATGAATTTATATTACTAAGGTGATCGTCGGTGAAGGTGCCCACAAGAAATACACTTGATTTTCAACAATAACGTTTATTAAACTCTTAGCAATTAACAACAAATAACGATTAACCACGATTAACGATTAACAACGGTTAACGATTAACAACGATTAACGATTAATAACAAATAATGATTCACATTGAACTATCAAGAGTCAATAACCCGTTTGTCTAATTGTGTTTGCTTCGCTTAACCTTTCGCACTTCTCAGCTCGGGGCAGAATGAATCTTTTGGTTCAAAACCAAACAGATTCTTTCCTTTGTTGTCCGTCCCCACTACGCGCGCGTTTATTAGAAGTCCGCGACGGTTGCCGCGTATGCATTCTTCCGAATATTCGGCGAAAGAACCGTAGGGATATCGATGGTACATTAGGCCTTGCGCTTTGAAGGTATAGCGTTTTGTGTCGGGAAGTCGTTGGAAATTTCTGTGGTCGAGTGCCGCCACATTACTAAAAATGATAACTTTGAACTTTTTGAGTGAAGAAATTTTTAATGAATCCGGCAAAGGTGATAAGGTTCTCTAATGATTATGTGGTAAAAATGGAAGAATACTTGACTCAAACCATGAATCCGAAATTTATCTAATCAAATAAAACTGACACTAAATTAATATGAGTTCGCAAGGATCTTATTTTTAGTAATAAGAATAACATTATATACACAATATCATTACATTCAATTACTTAACGATACATGATTAAGTAAGTTATTTTCTCTATCGTAGTCCATTTTTTAGTAGAAACCATCTTTTTTAAGCTTTTTTAGTTTATGCATTTTATTTTTTTTAATCTTTAATTACTCTTTAGTCCTTAATTGTCATTCAACCATATACATAGAACCTCATTGTATTGATTTGTTGATTGTATTGATAGAAACATTTTTTCAGGTTTCACCTCAACTAACCAAACAATTAGTTCCAAGAAAGAGTTTTTTAATTATATTATATCGCCACTGGATATGAGCATATGTTCCAAATTTCAGTTTTCTAGCTGTTCGAACAGCGAGTATTTCCCTCATAAAATTCCACCTAGCAGACAAACAAACAGAAAAATAAGCTAAATAAAAATCATTTTAATACACCTATGTTAACGATTTTTAACGCTATTTGTGCTAACAATTATTTTTGTGCGTGCGTGTGTGTGTGATTTCAGATTTGAGTACGGCATTTGGAATATTGAAATTTTTAATTCATTTTTAGTTTGTGCTGAAAGAAGCAATTTGGAACTTTCGTAATAAAAAGTCGATAATATTTTTTAGAACTAACATATATAGAATATTGTTTCTTTGAATAAATATATTTCTCTTAGCTATGAAAAGAAAATAGTATCTATACTCTTGTTAGTCTTTAGAACTTCTTTCTTCGTTTAGTATAGCGGATAGTATAGCGAATAGTATAAACGGATTTGCATAACACGACGCATGCGTGACACGATCTTTTTTGCAACCTACTTACCATGTTCTACAGAGGATACCTGCATACATTTTATTGCTTCATTCACAATCTAATTCAAAGCTTCCAAAATTTCAGCATTTAAATATTCTAATTGAATGTTTAATCGTAAAAAATATTAACAATAAAATATATAATGCTAGAGATCATTGAAGACAATACAAATATAAAATATAAAATTACATAAGAGAATGATTTCATAAATAAAATTATCGAATAACCTAAGAAACTACAAGTCTGTGGTGGCGACAAAAATACAAACATGCGTAGTTTAAGGATGTTATTCGTTATTTCTCATTGGTATATTTATATGATTCGAATTTTGTTACCCACTCTTCGATTTTCTTATTTATAAACACAAATATTTTATCTTTCTATCATATATCGTACACTACGTCACAAACTTGAAGGGTCACAAAATTTTAACTGAAACAATGCCGATATATTTGAACTACTTTAACTTTGCGACGAAAATTGTACAACAATCTACCTGCACTCATTTTAAAGCACGAAGCATCTATTTTGACACCCTTGAATTTGATTCTTTCAAAGATCTCTTTTTCTCGCAAAACGGAGTGGGAAACTGAAGTTACTATTTTTCCTTTCAAATTTTTCCCATTTAAACGACTCTACCAAGTTTAAAAAATCTTTGAGGCATTCGTTTTAAAACGACTTTGTAATGGAAAGTCTCTGCTCTATAGCGACCCTTAAAAAGTTCATGTATGATATTTTTGCAGCTTAATCGCACTTTACATGAAAAGTATGCCGTTAGCACTAGAATAACCCAAGATATATGACGAGAAGGTTGCACGGTTGATCTTGTAGTCCGGTAGAATTAACATTTTTTCAGTAACAAACTGATAGTAGAAATGTTTTTGCATAATCTGATTCGGAATGATATTTAGAACAAAATAAGCGACTTTCAAACAATTTTTCTTCGCTGCGTCATAAACAAAGTATCGATTAAACGAAAGCACATAACCTTTTTTTACATTTTGCTTTATATCTTAAAAACTATTTATCGTACGCGAAGAAGTTACAGTAGAAAGTGGTAGTTAGTATAAAAGTTATCTTTGAAATGAGCTCTATTTCGTTAGGATAAACAGAATTGATTAGTACAAAGTACTAATCATATTAAAATAGTAAGTCAAGTCTCGAATCGATCAGTTTCTTAGTTTTTGCACAATAAATTTGTACACTAGCGAAATGGAAAATATGAAATTTCCAATAAAAATGTATGAGCTTATCTCAGTTTATTCTCCGAGCCTGTACGCTCTCTGCAGGACCTATATTTTGATATTCAAGTGAAAAAAAAATTGTTTCATTCAAACGCTTGGCCAAAATATAGCGATAATCAGTTTTGCTTAGTTGTAAAATGAAATAACTTCCGTATTTCTTATCCTACTGTAGCGGAACTTACTTTTATCGACTTCTCGGATCATTTCACGCAATTTAAAAGAAAAAACGTTTCTCTGGCACCAATTCCTTTTTTCAAAAATCACAAATGTTAAGCTGTTAAACATTAACAGATGTGATAAGTGTTGTTTTAAAATTTATCGTTTATGTTGTAAAAGGATTTTTCGTATTGATCGAATGCCTATAAAGAATAGAAAAACGTTTACAAAGTTGTTCCATTTTCGCAGCGAGCGGTCAAAGGAGTCCAGCGCAGTGGGCAAAGCCATTGAGAGTTCCGTGCGCAGTTTCTGACGCGATCGCGCGAAAACTGTATCTGGCGGAAAAATAACATTAATTCGATAGACAAATTCAGTTTTTAATTCGGAGTTACTCGAAAAAGAAAACAGTTGGTAATATCTATTTTTTTGTTTAGTATTATTTTCAAACGTTGGAAATAAACACCGAGCATTATGTATCTTTTCTCTTCACTTATCATTATTGTAAAAAAAAAAACATTTATTGTCGCAAAGTTATATTGCCGCGAATAATAAGTATTTATCTCTGCTACTTTTAAATTAAAGATTCGTCTTTGAACAATCACACTATACAAACTTGTATCTTTCAAATGTTTTCTCTGTCTAATACATCAATAAAATAATCTTATACATTTAATGTCATTTAAGCTTAAATTATTAAGAACATAATTTTTAGTTTTTCGATTGTATTATATTCTTATTTTTATGTGAGTCTTACAGGTACTTACCTTTGATGAACTTTTAAATAGTTAAAAACTTGAAAATTATATTCTGTGAAGAAAGCATATGGAAAGTGTTACAGATATAAGAGAGAATAATAATATATAAATGACATATATATAATAACAGAAAAAATAACACAAAACGCGATTTATTTATTTTACACTTACGGAACATTTTAAACATTAACCTCTGAATTAAATTTGACTAAATAATGATATAATCTAATAACATAACATAGTAATAAAAAATTAAAAGTTTAAAAACAGGATTAATTATAAAAGTAGCGAATATAAATGCAACATTAAATATATAACTTATCATTCACGGAGTTTGCAGTAATAAATTTACCTTTTAACAATAACGATAAGGAAAAAAAAACGAAAAGAATTTGTTGCTTATTTTCAGTTCTTCAATAACGTTGAACAAGAAAATAGTTTTTACTATTTGTTTTCTTTTTTTAAATTGCACGAAATTAAAAAAAAATTTATTTGTCTAAGTGCTATAAATATCGAGTTAAAGTCATTTATGCCGTCAGATATCATAGTTTTCACGCGAGCGGGACTCTCAATGATCTCGTCAACTGCGCTGGACCCTTCTGACTGCCCGCTGCGAAAATGGAACAACTCTGTAAACGCTTTTTTGTTCTTTATGGACATCAAAATCAATACCAGAAAAAGTTCACAGATGCCTGTCGCATCTCTCAATGTTTGATAACTATCACCGTTGAGGATTTTTTGGAGAACAGGACTTATCTTGAAGGCAATTAGTTTTAGAGAAACGTCTTTTTTTTTTTAAATTACGGTAGCACGATAAATGCGGAAGTTATTGCATTTTACAACTAAGCAATATTGATTATCGCTGTACTTTGGCCGAGCGTTTGAATGAAACAATTTTTTTTCACTTGAATTTCAAAATATAGGTCTTTCAGAAAGAGTACAGGCTCGGAGGATAAACTGAGATAAGCTCATACATTTTTATGGGAAATTTCAAATTTTCCATTTCGCTAGTGTTCAAATTGTTTGTGTAAAAACTAAGAAACTGATCGATTCGAGATTTGACATACTATTTTATTATGATTAGTACTTTGTTACCACAGAGTCTCGATATTCTACGACAACTTTAACTAATGTTACAAACGATTTAAGAAAACACATACTTTTTCACACTATTTACTAATTTGCGATCTAATCAATTCTGTTTATCGCAACGTAATAGGGCCCACTTCAAAGATAATTTTCATTCTGCTGTAATTTCTTCACATACGATAAATGGTTTTTAATATTTAAAGCAAAATGTAAAAAAAGTTATATGTTTTCATTTAATCGATGGTTTATTTATGAAACAGGGGAGAAAAATTGTTTCAAAGTTGCTTATTTTATTCTAAATATCGTTCCGAATCAAATTTTGCAAAACGGTTTCCAGCACCTAGTTGTCCCTGAAATCACATTTTTGGGCTTAATTCGATTAGGCGATTACTCTCGTATATTTGTGTGTGTGTTTATTGTAATTTTTTTGACTGAAATTTCATAGCAGCGGCAATTTAATTCATCAAATAAGGTCTGGTTTTTCGTCGAGTCATTCATCACGGCTGACATTAAGTAACATGAAACTTTTCGCTTCGTCGGCGAAATTCGTTACATTTTGTCTAAAAACATTGAAATAACTGCACATGAATTATTTAGTAACTATGAATGACAATTATGATGACATTGTAATGGATACGTAATAAAATGTGTTAATAAGATTTTTCGTTAAAATAAAAAATGTCTCATTTTTCCGGGACTTTCAAAATGTGAGTTAAATGCAACTATTCTTTTCACTTTCTTTCTTCTCAAGTAAAATAAAAAATATTCTAGTACCTTGAACTTTAATCCGCAGATTTCAATTTTTATTTAAAAGATATTCGTGTTACACGATGGCCGTAAATTTCATTGGCAATTAATATAATCTTTCCAAATTAAATTGATGTAGTAAATAATTTACCCTTATTCCTTATGTTTCTATTATATAAATATTGTCGATTTCTCAGTTACTGATTAACAAAGCAATAAATAATTAATGAAGTAAATCAATGAGTAACGCGATAGATATTCTAGAATAATTATATTATGTGTACTACCTAACAGGAAAAACTATGCTCATTTGACAAAGGTTAATTTGACGAGGAACAACTTTAACAAAGATTGTTTTCATGGAATTATGACATATTGTGAATCTCGTCTCTGATCACTAGAATACGTTATTATTAAAACGTTGAAAAATTTGACCAGGGGATCGTTTCTGTCGTAAGCCTCTCAAACGTTGTATATATTCGATAGATATTTATTAATTTAACGATGAATATATAAAATATTTTATACAATCTTTTCTCCATTTATCATCTTATCTAACTGAAAAATTCTGTACCACACTGCTCGGTGAACCGTAGCAGAGGATAATCTCTTTAAAATTATAAGTTGCAGAAAATTGAAAATTTGTTGACGTCAGCATGCCACGAAACCTAAAAATTATACGTGCTTATCGTGAATCATTGTATATGTATATATTAGCCTTTCAGAAGTGTTCGATCAGTCGTGGTTGATTTGTAACTGAATTTTTTAATTTCACCATTTGTATACAAATTACTATTAAATTAATATAATTAAGAACAGCTGTTACCAATGAAACAAGTAGACTGTAAATTTCAGTTACTCGTCCAAAGACGTAACAGTAACGTATTTTATTATTTAGTTGTACTTGCATTATCGATGTAAGGTTTTTTATTCAATTTAGAAAAATCTCCTTAATCTTACTTATAATCTAGGTATTGACGAATTTGAGGACAAAGATCTCGTCAAGTAACGAAATAGTCTCACAAAGTTTAACAATTACGGGTCCTGTTGGACACTGTGTACTTTCTTCCTGGACAGAATAGTATGAAATGGGCATAATTAAGTAATGGAAAGTAACACAATGCAATGTGATATCACGACAATATAGTATAAATAAATAAATAAATATTATACAGCCACATAATATAATACAATGTTGTATTATTAATACAACAAAGTAATATGTACAGTATATGGAGTGCTTTTTTAAAACTTTATGATGATTTCGCACTAAGATCTCAACTACTATCATTGCCATTTACATTAATAATTAATTTTTGTGACAACGAGCTTAACACAATTTTTCCACTTTTCAGCGGTAATTGTGCTGAGCGCTTCGTAAAGCAACACTTTTACTCTTGCGAGTTTAGACGTAGTATTTTACTTACATACCGTAAGAAACTCCATAAACTAATTTCTACATCACTATCTCCGATTTCGCAAATAGAAAGAGTAACAAGAAGTGGTAACAACGTACGAAACATTTCTCAAAAACAGTAATTCGTCGTTCGTGTCGTAAACATGTCGTCATTATTTCACCTTACTCGCACTTGGTTTGTTTTTCTTTTTTTATTTCGTCTCCCTGAACGGACAGATACTTATGAACATTGGGAATTGAACACTATTTAAAATAGAATAACTTTTTTAAAACAGAACCAAGCGATTTGAGCCTTTTTCTCTTGAGAAGTTCGACGAGTTAGCTTATTAAACGACGTATAAAAAATTTTTTGAAAAAATTGCAATAGTCTGGAATCGCGAAAAGCGAAATAAACGTCATATTTTACAACTTCTTTTATCTGGGCCTGAAATTTTAAACAACCCAATGAAAATGTAAGCAACGCAGTTTGAACATTTATACCAGACATTCACATGCTGCAAGTTTCATCGAAATCGGTTAACGTAACTGTGAACCGCAAACAGTTAAAAATGGTGAAAATCGCACTTTTCCTACGACCTTCGTTCCAAAATCTAGAGATTCTTAATCTAAAGTCTAGATAAAATAGTTATAAATGTGACCTTTGCGTTTTTCTTCGCGATTCCGACCAATTGCGATGTAAAAAAAAAATTGTTGTACGTCATGTAATAAACTAATCCTTCTAATTTCTCAAAAAGACTGAGGTCGCTTGGGATTAGTGGGAGCCACTGCATGTATGTAGAAAACAGAGACTCGCATGATCTTTGCACGTGGATATTACTTCCGTTGATGAATAATACATTTGGTGACATATGCAGAAACGTGTGAAAAGGTTAACGAGTTCTTACTTCATCGTCACACTTTAAAAAATCAATTAATTGTAGCCGTTTCGATCGTCATAGCAACCATTCTATTATCACAAAAAAGGTGTCTTTTTTTATCCTCATCCTGCGAATGATCATATTAAGTTCTGTGGACGTCAGTGGCGGATCCAAAAGTCTTTCACGGGGAGCTAATGTGTAAAAGTACACAAGTCCATTCTTGAGCCTGTTTTTACATAATGTAAGATTTGCTTGTAATTTATATTTTAGTAATGTCTCTATCATATTAATATATAATTAATGTGTATTGCATATATACCGAAGAATTTTTTCAGAACTTGACGTAATACCTTTATACATTACGATCGTCTCTATCGCCGCTCTCTCAATTCTTCACTGATGGAGGTAAATGCGAAAATAGTGTAATTGTAATTGAATTTCTGAAACAAGATTTATGTAGCATATCGAAAAACGCGTATTGTAAATATTCAAAGCACGAGCTTTATTTACCTGAAACATTTTTTTAATCTTATAGAAAACAAGATTAAATTCAATTCGTAGAAAAACAATTTAGTTGATAGACATTGACGTATGCTTAACGTCATCATAATCGAATACGTTAATTGATGACGATTTGCTATGTTTTGCTCTTGATTTATAAAGAAAATTAAACTATTGTAGCTCGCAATACTTATCTCTAAGCTTATTTGGTATGATTGACTTTAACTTTCTGCTATAATCTTTAATTATAGTGAAAAATGACATAGTGAAAAACAAATGATTCAAGTAAATGTTTTGTTAGTTTTATAGAAGAAACTTGAGCAACAAAAAATTAACACTGCTTCCTATTTAAAAGAATGAGGTGTTTTTTTCTCCTAGCAGCTGTCCAAAAAAATTGGCTGTATATTAATAAATAAGTCTTTCCGAATTAGCTAATTTAAAAAAGATGTAGGTCGATATGTTTAGTGGTTTCTAAGAAAGCAGCTTGTAACATTTTATTTAGATAATGTGAAATACTTTCAGTTTATTTTTCATCTAAAATTACTCTCTTTGCGGTTGTATCAGCAACTACAAGACATATCTTACATGAAAGTTCACTTTATTTTGTTTCTGTTCTTCTTTATGTTAAAGTAAACAATTTGTATTATTATCATGATAATATAATATACAAGGTCATATCTTCAACTTGAGTTTTTAAAATATTCAATGGAAAGACGTATAGCAAAATAAATTTCAAAATAGAAACGTAAATATATACAGGGTGGTTGGTAACTGGTGATACAAGCGAAAAGGGGGTGATTCTACGCGAAAAAAGAAATCGAAAATATAGAATAAAAATTTTTTTTTATTTTTGTTTTTTTTAATTTTTCCATCGAGACAACCATCTATAGTGAGATCCGTTATAACGTACCGCACGCGCACCAAGCGAAAATTCAGAGTCGAATTTCTTGAAAACAAAGCCTCAAACGAAAAATTTTTATTCTATATTTTCGACTTCTTTTTTCGCGTACAATCACCCCCTTTAGTGAGATCCGTTATAACGTACCGCACGCGCACCAAGCGAAAATTCAGAGTCGAATTTCTTGAAAACAAAGCCTCAAACGAAAAATTTTTATTCTATATTTTCGACTTCTTTTTTCGCGTAGAATCACCCCCTTTCCGCTTGTACCACCAGTTACCAACCACCCTGTATTTGTCTTTGTGTATCTTTGCTTTAAGTATTTACAACAGAATTAAAGATTCGATATAATGCATTGTACTATTCAAGAAAGACAATCGTAAAAATTTCAAGTGTGTATAATAATAAAAATATAGTAATGATAATAATAAACAAAATAATACTACCGAATAGATTAAATTCCTTTTTCGAGTCTGAAGTACATATCTACTGGATGATCGTAGTGGTAAGTACTTCTCGTCTGGCATATGAAATTGTTTTCGCAAAATATGAATATTGAATATTGCATGAATATTAACAACGCTCCGAAAATTTCCATTTGGTACTAAAAAATAGGAGAGCATTTGCTTTTATCCAATAATTTCATTTTATTAAATTTTATGGATTTGAATGGTTTAAGAATTTAAAAAAAGGGCCGATTTGCTTGCTTGTTACGCGTTACTTTTGTATTTTTTCAAAAGGTCGTTCATCTGGGAAGAAGTTGCTGCGTAATACCGAAACCTGTAGACATTGTTGAAGAAGAAAATATCCTTTAATAGTAAACATATGATGCTTCAACCATCGTTTGCTATATTGGTCTGATAGTATATGTATAGAATGAGGTACCTGACATTATCATTTTGATTTAGATACGTCAATATTATCTCTAGCGAAAGATGTTACGTATCAAAGTTGAATGATTTTAAAAAAGGCACATTGTGGTTAGGTTTTTTTTATAAACGAATGTGTAAAAAAACATGTGAATTAAGATATTTCAAATTAATAATTTTTTTATATAAATGGGTCGATAACTTTTTATAAAAACTATCAAGTTGCATCGAGACACTCTACTAACAGGCTAACAAATTTAGCCTTTAACCGTCGTTTACAGATCGGCCTACGGAAAGATGAAAAATAAATCGGAGATCCAAAATAATATCATTTTAAATATTTAATGAAAAAAGGCACTGAGTAAAAACTAACTTTTATTTAAATGGAAGGTAGTTATCAATAAATCTCAAAGAAATTTCTGAAAAAATGAAATGATTAAAAAATCTTAATTTTTTATGATTTTGATTATGAATAACCATTATGAATGATTAGAATTTTTTTGGTTACCAGTAATCATTATCGACGGCGGAAAGTTTGTTTGATTACCGTTAATTAATATCGACGACGAAGCATTTTTCTGGTTACATTCAACTATTGCTAATAACATTACTGACAATTAATATATTAATACAAATGTTAATGAAAATATTATACTACAACATGTTTTATTTTATTCTTTGTTTCATATATTTTCGTATCGCTGTTTTGCTTAACAAGATATATACAAGTTTCATAATTTATTTTCTTCATGATGTCAATGAATATGTACCGATTATTTGTAATGTAAATAACAATCGACAATAGTCGAATGTAACCAGAAAATATTTTTGTCATCAATGCTGGTTATTTGTAACCAAACTAAAATTTCCGTCATCGAGAATGATTACTGATAATAAAAAAAAATATAATCGTTCATAATTGTCATTCGTAACCAAAATTTTTTGATTAAAGATATTATTTCTTATACCATAACTTTATAAAAAAATACGTGTTATAACAGTTATAACGTCCGTGATAAATTGTCTTGCAATTATATTAAATCCTTCCATAAATATCTTACAACAGCTACAACCACGTAGCTAATACGTAGTTAATGTAGCATGTAATCCCTGATTAACCAGTTGAAGCTCTACTTTTAAATCATTACCACAACGCATTATGCATCTATGGTTACGTATTTAGAATTTGTAAATACAATGTTGCAACAGCATCTATCCTTAATAATCGGTTATAACTCATGAATATAGCGTGATAAGTACGTATTATACGTACATATATACCATGTAACAGATATTTGCATATGAATATGTATTTTGAAGAAGAATAGAATGCATGTAGAGTAAATATAAATACATAATTATTACGATATACAGAACAGTTGTTCCTATTAACCTTTGTTTTATATTGTAATTATTCAGAAATAATAAATCTGCAATTTTTCTGCAACCTAACCCCGAAAACAGATATTTGTTCACTTTCACTGTCTTTCCCTAATTATTTCACGATGAAATCCAAATTATTATTCTTTAAATGTTTACTTTTATTGCTATTGCTGAGCGATAAATTGATAACAGTGTTTAACCAGACGAAAATATTGAATTGTCCTATTTTAATATCATACACGAAACAAATAAACATAAAAGCAAAACAAATCTATATTTAAGTTTTATTTTTCAGTTGCGTTTATAAAAATATAAATCTGTATAAAAATCCGCAATGTAATATAAATTATTTCCCGTCCTACGATATATTTAAGTGTGTGAAATTTAAACCACATTAATAATAATGACAATACTATTATTAAAGCATATTATTTTAGTTTAGATATATTCTACACGATTTTGTACAATAGAAAGTTTGATTTTATACTTTGAACAAAGCATAAGTATTTAGAACTCTGTATCATTTAATGACCAGTACGATTAAACTAGAAATATTTCTCATTTCTTAAGCAATAGAAAATAGTGAAAATTTGGGAGGTGTACCGATATTAACGGGATAATTTAGAAAGTACAGTTTGCATTATATATTCTTGTTTAATTATTAGGTTTTTTACTTACAATTAATATCATTCGTATACAAATGTTTAGCGAAGTATTGAATGTCAAAATTCTAAATTTGTACTAATAAACTAGAACAAGCAATAAAAATTGCTAATGAGTAACTGGTATATGCATAAATAATAGTCTATTGTAAATAACATTGTTAGCAAGGCAAAATCAAAATATATAAGAAACGAATAATTTATTTCTAATAGAAATTATTTGTTCAATCGAATGGCAGAATTAACTAACTTAAGAAGAATGTTAGCGAAAGATTCAGATAACATTAAATTTCAAAGTTTACATTATCCAATCAGAATAAGATCGAAATCTCAATTAAGGTTATTATTCGCAAGTTAAATTTTTAACGCGTGCCACGTGTAACGCGTGCATCAGTTGAAAGGTTAGAAAGCGTGTTTCATGCGTGAAATACTACTTCCTGCTAACATTTCACTAAGTAACCTGAACGTTTGCGATAAGGTTACGCTCGTGCATGCATGACGTGACATTAAAATCTCCATATCGACTAAAATATTCAATCTACTGTTGCACACGTAATCTATCATGCTCGTGAAATAATGAATTAATCATACGTATCGAGTAAAAATTCACGCTGAAAAACTGTTTAATGATTTATTAAATTAGTCATTTTTGCATATTTTCTGAATGAAATTGTACGCTTCTTTAATTACAAACACTAATTGGAAGACGGTTATGTGAGACGTGTAAGCAACATAAATACTTGTAAAAGCAAGCAACGTAAATACTACCAAGTACTCGAAGAGCACTTTAAACTTTTTAACAATAAATACACATATCCACTTCCGGAGCCGGATATCACATAAATATAAATAATTAATATTACAATGATGAAAACATTTTCTACCATAAAATGCTACATGTATGTTTTGTTGTTAATATTTTCAATCCTTCTAAAAATATTTTTATTCAGCGATAGTTTTCCTATATGTTTTCCAAAGTTAATAATTTTTTACCTTATAACAATCCTTGCGACATATTCACGAAAAGATGGTACGTGACTTTGCGGTGATTTCGACAAATGGCGTGTATTTTCAAATTTTCTACTTCCGCCTTTCGTTGCCTCAGTAGGAAATATCGTGTTATCGAAAAACGCTATTCCAATTTCCATTAAAGCGGGTAACAAAATACTTAGCCGTGGACGCGGCCTTAGCCCGGCTTACAAGGCTTTAGCCCGGACGACGCGTATCTACCGACAATTATCGGTCATCCGAACTGTCTCTGGACTTAAATATTGTCTCACGCTGTCTGCGGAAAAACCTGTTGAAAGACAAATGCAGATTGGCCGTGTCGCGTGTCTGCGGACAATTGTTAGTCTGTGTGAACTTAGCTTTAGACGCGAGCTTCTCGGAAAACGTAATATTATTTCATAGAAGAGCTGCAACAGGTTGCTTCTGAGTCAAGTCAGTCAGACCTGAATTCCAGTTACACAAAACACCCTGCTTTGTTAATGGAATGGTAATATGACTTGTTACTGTGGAGCGGTAATAAGACAGTATGACAGTGCCTCACGGTATATCCACCTGTTGAATCCGAATACATAGTTTGTCTACAGAAATGCTTCTTTCATCTAATCGATTCACACCAGCAACATAAATCATGCAGAAACGTCGAGTTTGCACGACATTGTTTGCTACGTGTACAGGGAACCCAGTTTTACCAACATTTCTGTGACATACAAGAAAAAATGTTACATAAATATAGGTCCGGAGACGCTTTATAGAAAAGTTGTAACAAAAATGTGAAACCTAAATGCAACAGACGAACGTTACCGTAAAAGGTGAATGAAGGAGGACACATTGTTAGACTTTTATCTGTGGTAACAGTGAACGCGATTGTGTATCGTACAATGTCCGACAAGAACTAATACGAAGGATTAATGGTGCATTCACTGAACTAAAGTAAGATAAGCATGGAATTCGCAGAGTGATAAACTCAATTTCCCTACGATGTCAAGCTCGCATTCCAAACGGGGGTGGCGTTTTGGAAGGGAAACATAAATCAACGTTGTTTCTACGTAGTAAAGTATAACAATAAAGCATTCGTAGACTTATATTTACGCACCATCTTTTTCTTATTTCTACTCAGAACATATTGGTGAAGTCTGATCGTTTAAATTTGGGGCATTTTGTATAATTTTACGGATTATTTTTACGCTTTTGTACATTACGAGTCATAAATATACGCGTCTATAGTACATTATGAGCTTTAATTTTCATTTTGATTATTTTTAATTTACATTTTTTATATCGGCGGAATGAAGTAAACCTTAATGCCTTAAAACGAAACAAATAATCGATTTTTTAGTTCGCACGTGACTGTCTTACTATAAAATGAAGCGAACAGAAACGTTTCTACATAAAATAAATCTTGTATCAATAAAAAAATAAATTTTGCTATTTTGAATGTTCTAAAATTGAAATATTAATTTGCTTATTGTCATGTGTTTTAAGATTACATTTCTTGCACAATTATCTCTGTTTTTCTCTGTTTTAAATTAACGGTAACATCGTGCTAATTTATGCATTTATGACTATTAATGGTAGAAATGGATATTGTAATAGGTATAATATTATTTTGTCAATTTGTTTTTTTTTTCTCACGAATGCAAACAGCAGATCCTATTAGTTACATTGTTATTTCAGATAATAAACAACTGCAGTGTTCGATGCTTTCGCATAGAGACTGTGTTTGAAAGGAATTTCTTTCCGACTTGCAGCTAGTTTCTTCAGGGTCTAAAACGTCTAAAAAGGTTTCAGTGCGTTTTTAGACCCTGAAGAAGCTAGCTGCTAAGCTGGCGAAATGTCGGAAAGAAATTCCTTTTGGTCATGGCTTTTACTCGAAATCCTCGAACAGTGTTAACTTACAAACGGTGTGAATTGTAGAAAAGTACCTTTTAACATCAAGGATAGAACTTTTATTTAAAAGGAAAAGTAATGAGTTCGTTGTAGAAAATAATTCTAATTTTAGGATCCGTATTTCTCTTTAATCTTATCTGGAAATTTTTAAATCGATTTAATCTTGTCCAAGAATTCGATAATAAATAAATCCAGTACCGCTAATAATATCCGAGTTTTCATATGTCATTCTTGAAAATCTCACCACTATTTGTCATGATGAAACTTGTCTTCATAATTCTGAATTTCAGAAGCTGTTAGGTCCTTTGTTCGCAGTCAAATAGTTCGACGATATTGAAAAACAAACATCAGCCAAACCTTTTTGCAAATCTTTTGCCTTTAAATTCGTGTAAATATAAACACAGTTTTATTTTGCCTTGAAATCATAATTCTTGATTACAATGCACGGAAGCATAAAAATAAGTGATATCTATCAAATAACAACTTTCAATGTATTATTTACGATTCTGATCTGAAATCGATCTGAAACCTTATTTATATTTGCCTCACAGTTTTTATTAGATTGTTATGTATGAAGTAACCGATTTCTTACGTTTACAGTTTTCTTGAAAATATATTGGTCAAATTACGATTCATCAGAATCAAAGTGTTTTAATACATGAACATAACACACATAAAAGTTATAATTGTTACATGCGATTAAAATCTTTAATTAATTACCGTTGTCAATCTTTTGGCCTACTTTTGACGTTTGACTAAATTTTTCACCGTACATAATCTACTTCCTATAATGAAACGATAATACAACGATCCTTTTGTGTTTGGCTTTTGTGTTTAGCTTCAAGGTTTAAATTGGCGTTTAATAAATATTATTTAGTGATAATGTTAGTCGTCAATTTACAAAATTAGGAGATTTACCATTTCATATGCAACTGTCTAATATCGAGTTTATTTTACGGTAAGTACGGCGTTTCATTTCCTATAATTTGAACTTCCACTGTACAAATAGTATGAATACCTCAAAAATGTATAGCTCTGTCTATCAAACAATTAAAGTCTAAATTAGTCGAAACGAATTTCTGAATTACTTTCTTGGTCGACTTAAAATTGTCAAGTTAAAATAACTGTCTGTGCAATAAAACTTGTTTTATCGATTCTTCTGTTACTTGGTCTAACCGATAATGTTATCGTTATGGCTGGTGAATTAATACGCAATTATAAGTAGAATAATCGTAATTAATTAACTGACCAAACCCTAGAACAATCTTATCTTTGTTTCCGGCCGAGTTTAGTACACAAACAATTTGTTATGTACGATACAAAAAGAAGCTAAATAATTTCGCACCGGACAACAAAATGTTCAATTAAATTCTAGAATTATACGTTTTGGGCAAAACTGAAAGAGGAAACGATAAGACAAGATTAGAAATGGCATTAGTATTCGCACTGTTCTCGTGACCGATGCTCTAAAACGTGCCCATCGATTATTCAAAGCACATTGACGTTCAGAATAGACCAGGCTGTACAGCTATAATGACTGGCAGTTGAATGTTATATCATTAATCACATCGTACTACAATGATAGATCGAGGCAAACCACTTGCAGTTCCATGAAAAATCCCATCCTTTATCTTTAGAAACCTAATTCAACAGTAACACACCACTAAGCACATACCTTCTCAATCGCATTATTTATTGGCACGCATAATTCCTATTTATTTAACGATAAACTACCGAAAACCGATGCATTGAAGGCTGACTAATTGTAAATGCCCATTTTACTAATACGATATTTGTACCTTTTATTTCACTGATAGATGTGTACTTTGTAGATAAATTTTAAACAGCGAACTAATTGTCTGTTCGATGTTTTATAATTCAATAGGAATCGAAATTAGGAAACATAAAAATAAATCCTATTCCATACAAGGGTATCGAGTATATTAGAGATCTTCTAATAAATTGGTTTCTACGATAAAAAGAATATTTCAAGTAGTATATGGTGCGCAACAGCCCAATTCTGTGCAATGTAAGTACACGATGAATATAATTTTCCCGTGGAAACGAACAAATTTCACTATTCAAATTAAAATATTTTGTCATATGCACATCTAAAAATTTTCTGCTTCCGTTAAATATTGGTAATTTGTAATTGTTTAATTATAAGACATATTTTCGTTCTTATATCAGAAAGTATAAAAAATTATATCTTATTAGTAATATGGAAACTTATATCATAGACGAAATGCCTATATGTATACAGGGTGTTAAAAAAGAAGCCTGGAAGACTGGAAAGGCTTATAGTACTTACCGAAGGGAGTAAAAAATGTCTTGTCAGCACAGATCCTACAAGCAATTCTTTCGACGTAAAGTCAACCTCTTTATTTATTAGCATATAATAGCACAAGTCCATTGCCGGTTAACAGAATTCCTGCCATTAGAAAAATTATTCGGAATAAAAGTAGATAGCCAAGACGTTAAATCTCCAACGATGTCTATTATTGAAATTAATATTCTTTGGAACACGCAAATATTCCTCTTCTACAAGAGGCTCACTACTTCAAGAGAAATATAAGGGAAGATTACTTTTAATGTTTATTGTCAATTTTGTCAAACAGTTTCTCAAGCGGGCTTGGATACCGAAGAAGATAAGAAATTAATTACATTTTGTAAACAAAAATAACACTAATATGCACGAAACTAAATGGTATATACTACCACTCAAAATCACTTAAATATTTTGGTTAATTTGTGATAAAACACGTATACTTACAACCCTTAAATATGTCGAATCAGCACATACACTACTTTAAATCATTTATTTATTGAAACCTTTAGCAATATGTAGAGTGTCCCAGACAACTGGAACAAGCTATAGCTCTGAAACGATAGAAGAGAAGAAAATGTATTAGACAAAATTAGATGCATTTACAGAAACAACGTTTTTAAGATTTTAGAAGGAATCTAAATCTTTTATATATTAATCGATGCCCTTTTTAGTTCTTTACATAAAATCATTAGGGTACTTGTATCTGAAAATGCTTAGTGTCAATTAATTTCATCAACAATATATGAAAGACAAGGGAAGAATATGTAAATGCAAGAATACGATAGGAGAGTTGTGCTAAATTGGAGTCAAAATATCTTTTAAACTAATTAATGTACGATCTAAGTGCCTCGATACCGTTTTATACAGAACCGATTGGTGTCTAACAAAATGTATAGTTTTATTTCGAGAAATAAAAAAGATCTTAAAATATTCGAAACCTATCATTTCATATCAGATTAGACACTTACGCTGCATCATTCGAAAGCTTTTAATTTCGCATAGTAAAATTCTTTTGTACTTTCTATCGTTTCAAAGCTATAGTTTGTCCCTGTATACAGAGAAAAACACAACGTAGACACAAGAACACCGCTTCACGTCTTGCCTTGTCTTTCCTATGTTAAATTTGATAAATTAAAGTTAAAATATCTTTAGTTTAGTTTGAAAGATAGTTTTTCGATATAAATAAATTAATAGAATCTTTTATAGGAAACGCCGAGGAGGATCGATTAGCGTATTAAAAAATATATGGCTCGTATGGGTCGTTGACCTAAAAATCTTCCCCACTGTTTGACCTGCAAAAAACGTCCATCTTCAAACCAAACAACTTTTGTTAAAACATTTTTTTGATAACTTTCTGTTGAGGTTATCTGTAAGAGGAACGCGTCGATGAATTTGTAATGAAAATATATATATAGAAGCAAATATAAGTATAAGTGTATGCTGATCCACATCCTCGCTCTAACAGTGTTACGTTACAATAAAATATGACACGGAGCACATTGATACATTTGTATGTAACAAAGGGCATTACCAAAAAATTAAACCTTGGTGTGTTACTCTAGCTGAAGGTTACAAGAAATAGCAATAAAAGTCTACTTATAGCTCATTTGTTTCTAGACAAAGAATTGTAATCCAAAAACAACATTCATATTCAAGGACACAATAATATGAGCCTCTCCCTTTGTAATTTTTTGCTTCATTAAATTCTATTTTCTTCGTAACACTTTACTTCAACACTTTCATCCCTTGTGAAATATTCTACCGTTTGCTGTTAAACGAATGAATACCATTGATAACCTCAGCATTGAGAAATCTTTTTTATCCGTTAATATTCATAGTTTGGAAAATTTGTCAATCAAAAGATAAACAGGTTAGCAGTGAGAAAATAATTTTATAAGCTTCAACAATTACGAATGCCAATTTTGTTATCACACATTAATTTCTGAAAATGAATTTTATCGCGTTATAATATTCCACTATAACAATGTGTAACAAGTGTAACAATGTGTAACAATGCCCAAAAAACAGAATCATTGCAAATATTTTATGCTTAAATTATGTCCCTCGGAAGAGAATAAGTGCCTGAATATTTCTGAGCAACAACATAAATTAGGGATAAGACATTCGAAACTTCCAAACCTTGGAACCCTTTGAAATTTAAGAAGTATCAGGTTCTTGGAATCCGAAACTTTGTGCTACTTTTGTATTTCGAAATTCCCAAACTCAGGTAAATTATAATTTGTATAAGTAACTTACAGAAAATATTGTAACGATATGAATTTATTTTTGAAAAAAATTTACTAAGAATTTAGTTCCGGAAAAAATAGCTGGATACTTATCGGAAAAGAAAGAAGAAACATAAGCAATCAGACTGTCACCAATTGTCGTGTTTCGAGATAATCGAAACTCCCCAGACTTTACAAAGTTTCGGATTCGAGTTTTCAAAATCTAAAATTCAAGTTTCAATGTTATGATATAAATGCAACGATTTCCCATGTGTTCCTTTCTTCCTATCGTGAATAGGAAAGAAAAAAGAAGATAATAGACAATTATGAGATTATAAGTTTAGTATTAGTTTAGTTTTTATTCGCCAAGTAAAGTTACATTTAAGAACAGACATACATAGAAAGTTAGCAGTGCGTGAACTGATAAGTTGTTCACGTTATTAAAAATAACAGGCTCCAATCTCTATGTTCGTATATAGCAATGTCATTTTCGATTGCAAAACTCTAACGTCAAAGCTCCGCAACGTACAGTCACGAACAAAAGTATTGACACACCTTCATTTTGATTATATATATCTATCCATACCTTATACTATTAGTAATTTTCATCTTTTCTCGCGTGAAAATCGATTAATTACTCTTCTAATGGCGAAACGCCGTCCAATTATATTCCCAACAGCGGAATACGATTATTTTTGTTTAAATAAATTTATTATTTTTCGTTCGGCAACAGTCGTTTCTTGAATTCTGCAACTCATTTTATACTTTGTAATGTTTTCTTTTGAAAATAGGTGACTGAATAAAGGCAAATGTATATCGTTGACAATCACAGACATATGAAAATCCCTAAGGAATAAAGCAAGATTTTTAAGCGTGCCAATACTTTTGTTTCGATAAAAACAGTTGTTGTTGTACATTTTATTTTTACTCTGTTATGTAAACAATTAAAACGCAATATTTATAATCCTTTAAAAATATAAACTCCGTAATTAATATTTATATAAAAATTAACCGAATACTGTATTTTTTATTTGTTCGTAATACTTTTGTTCGTAACTGCATATATATCTAAAGCGCCTCCTATGTAACCCCATTAGTTGTCTCCATAGAAAATCATTTGCGTGGGCTAAGTCATAGATACGTTTCCACGCCATGAACACGCTACACCTCACGTATCAAAAGAGATATTGTTCTTTATTACACCTTTCTGATGTCTTAATTGCCGAGTTGCAGGAAAGTGGTTACAGTATCCAATTAGCACTCGACATCGGACTAGATTCGTTTGATTTTGAGTACGCGTATTGAAAATAATACAATTGGATCTCTCTTGTATAGCTACACTTACTCATATTAACATTGAGATGTAGGATATTTCTGCACCTCTTGTCTCGTATGAAAGGCGATTTAAATATAATTATGAATTATTTATAATTTAAGAGCGAGTAAACAATTTCTTTTTAATAGCAACGTTCAATTGTATAGTGGATTTTTAACGAAAAAGAAGCCGTCCTTTTCTTCATATCGTTAATAATATCTGTGTTACATCCGGTAACTCTGTGCGTAATCCGGAATCCATCCCTCGATCGAGACGGCCACTAGCTGTGCAAATATAATAAGTCGGACCTCAATAGTCCTAAGAATCTGTGGCGGATCGGCATCAACGCGGCGCAACACCTCCCGGGCGATCCGCGGGTACCAACCGCCAACACTAGAGGGCTACGACACGACAACGAGTCTATCTGTCCAACTCGCTAGCGGTCGAATATACGAGCGATTGATACAAATACCGCACCTAGCGAGACG
>NT_177038.1:171477-172678 GCF_000188095.3 Bombus impatiens
GACAGGTCGAGGCATCAACGCGGCGCAACACCTCCCGGGCGATCCGCTGGTACCAACCGCCAACACTAGAGGCCTACGACGACAACGAGTCTGTCTAACTCGCTAGCGGTCGAATATACGAGCGATTGATACAAATACCGCACCTAGCGAGACTCCCTCTAACGTCTAAGACAGGGACTACCGGGCATAGCCTTACTGACGAGTCCACCGGTAGTCCCGGGACGAAACGCACAACTCTCTTTTCATCCGCCAAATTGGTGACCCCAACGTGATTGAAAGTTAAAGAGGTGACTGTGATAGTGATACTGAGACTCTAAACGCCGCGAATTGAAACTGCTGTACGATGGCAAGTACCGACGGGATTGCGAACAGTGCACGAGTTTACCAAATAATTAATATGCCTCCGCTGCAGCCCTCGGAGGTCACGGCGTGGTTTACGCTTCTGGAAATACAGTTCGAGGACATGGATCTTACGGACAACAAGCGAAAATTCGTGACCCTCGCCAGGTGCCTCGGCGGTCGGTACATGTCGCATATCGAGGACGTGAGGAGGAGGATACCAGAGGCGGAACAATACGATAAGTTAAAAAACACGATCATTTGAGAGTTGGCTGATACAGCCAGCACGAAGTCACGCAAACTGCTGACTTTCGAAGAGATGGGCGACCAAAAGCCGTCCCAATTCCATCAACACCTGAGAAGACTAGCCGGTCCCTCCATGCCGGACGAATTGCTCCTCACACCCTGGAGGGAGCGACTCCCGGAATATATAGACACCCGCCCTGGCCGCGGTGGACGAAACGGACGTAGAAAAGTTGACGCGAGCAGCCGATCGAATTTACGAGACACACTCGTTGAGAAGACAGAGGGTTGCCGTTATCGAGACAGAGAGAACGGGAGGCGAACGGCGAGATCGCCCCTCAGAATCGACAGACGACGACAGGTTCTCCAAATTAGAGGCACAAATCGAGGCACTGCGCCTCGACCGGCGCCGCTACCAACGTCCAAACACGAGACGGTACGGACTGCGCCCGAGAGAAGAGCCACATTGGTGACCACCGACAACGAACACGCACCTTTGGAGTCAGAGAAAAAAGGAGCCAACCACCGACGACGCACACGCCAAGCAGGTGACCGGATACGAGACGACGACGAAACCAGGAAGTAAGTGATGTAGCCATTGCAATAGTTCATGGGCATC
>NT_177039.1:0-9053 GCF_000188095.3 Bombus impatiens
AAATGGTCAACCATACAAATGACCATTATTCTTTCTTATACGATGAAGTACGTTGTCGCTCTTTCGATACTATGGTCGATCAAGAGTATGACTACTATAATATGAATGAAACGTTCAATACATCTATTGGGTACCAACATTTTCTAGGAAGATCGCGCCAAGACTAGTCGTATCCAACAAGGAATGCACAATTTATGACGTAGGACGCTGACAATCATTGTAAATATTTCATCTTTTTGATTATCGGAACCCCAATTAAATTATTGCAGTACTGTTGTCGGCACGTGGCTTACCGAAATCGTTAATTATCAGCACGCCGATACTCTGTTGAGCAAATTTTTATTTTTTTCGGTTTTTTTCGGTCAGTATATGATCGTAGTAGATATTTGTGACACAATACCGAACCTGCTAAACATTTCTTCCTAGAAGTAACGATTCCCGAAATGCACCAATTTTGAAAAAAATTGCGGGGTTTCAACTTTACGGATGTTTTGTGCTTTTACAGTAGTAGTTACCTCATTGCAGGAGTATAATGATATGTATTGTCGTTAATATTATAAAATTTGAACTATGTGTGAATTGGAACCAAGATGAGGACAGCAAAATGGGGCCATTTTCTACCTACATTTTTTAATACATTTAAAAAACTAAGATTCTAAGAGAAAATGAAACGACGGCACGCGATACTGCAGACATTTGTGCCTAGAGTTGCGTCAAAAGGTACTTGGACGTTGTGTGTTGTTTACAATTTGAAGGAGGAAAACTTGGACGAAATACGCTGTGTGGATGGTATATATATAACAATATCAACAATATAAATTGGAAAGAAACGTGATTTTTTAGTTTTCCTTGACGATTTTCTCGGCAAAAATGTCTGCTTTCGTCGAATACGCAAAAATTGAACAGCTTCTTTACTCCACGTTTGGTGGAGAAGATGGTATCGTAAAAATGAGCTTCAGTGAGACTCTATTTTTTGAAGGTGTACTATTCCTACCTTAAGTCTGGTACAGAGGTTGATGATTCGAAATCACAAATAGTACTGGACTAACCGTTCCTGTTGCCGATACCAATCCTCCGATCGACCTTTCCGTTTGAACGGTTACACAAGAATTCCGAAGCTACTTACACGGCATCCGTGCGCTGGTTGGTTTCACACCGAATGCAAAAAATTAACAATTAGCATTTTATGAGCAAATCATTCCTCAGTGTTCTTAGTCAGAATCCCGATACTAAGTTCGATCGAAGCGTTATACTCCGCTAAATTGAAAAATTATAAGATTTAGAAAATGCAAATGCATAGAAATGTAAAAACACTTCTACGTATGTACAATGGAATGGTTTTGGATGTTACAGTGTTCTCTGAAAATTTCGCTTTTTTGGACGGAACAAGTTATTTCGGCCCAATTATTCTTGTAATGTTGGCTAATGCGCCATCACATCCTTCCACAAGTGAATTTTTAGGAATTTTAAGTGAAATTGTAACGCATAATTATTTAGGTGATACAGTCAGAGATGCATATGGTAATTGATTCTTTTTAGACACGTTACTGGACAAATTTATTGCGTCGTGTATTATTATCTATTAATTACTGGCGATTATGGTATGGGAGTTTTGCGATTTTATAAAAGGTTAAGTTTAAAAGATTGTATTTCTTTGTTGTGCGAAACGTGAAAAGTCGTACCACACCACCCACACTTAATCGCGCTGAGAATATGTCATGTGACCAACTAAATGGCAATGCGAGCCAAATTAGTTTCATGTATTCTTTCTGCAGACAATATTGACATGAATGAGGACATGCAGATGCGATGGATTGGAATAAAATGAGCGATAACACAAAACGAGACAGATGGAATACAATCATTTATTTTAGTAGGAATCATTTCGTTATATCTATGACGGATTGTGTTATTCTCTATATCTCCTGTAGTTTTGATTCTGCTCGAATCAATTATCTGTACAACAGCTTATACAAACTTTTTTATCTCTCAATTAGTTGGGATAATTGACGTTCTCAAACTCCTGTATTGCAAGTAGTTATCCGTGACATTTATTTCCTTTTACCCCATGTCTATTGAGAATCGCTTCTTACGAAAATGAGTTACGAAGAGTTCCGATTGGATACCTGTTGATCCGTGACCTTTTTGAAATTTGGTATTTTTACCTACTGTTGTATTGCTCAGTCTGTGTTCCATACTAATGTCCTGCATACTTTATTGTAGACCAAATTTAATACACCGAGGCAGAATTCCATCGTATACTTTATTTCATATTCTATATTTATATTACTATAGTATTATATTATTATATTATATGTTATATATTATTATTATATTATTATCCATTTACATAAATACCCTTTTGCAACTTTTTATAATTGAACCCAAAAATTCTGCCTCTCCTAACAATAATAACGTTATGAAGTCATTGAACACGTATTTTATCGTTTAAGAAATTAACAGTTTTCTGCGTTGACCAGCAACCTCTGACTCTTCTCTCTTCTCTCTTTCCGTCATTTCTTATTTCGACGTGAATTTTTCGAGTCGCTGCTCAACCCAGATGCCCAGAACAGTGGTCTCATCACTTGTGAAAGGGGAATTACCAGTGACATTAAATCAACCATCCTCATGAATTCGAAAATACTTAATTAAGCAGTCAGTTTGTCTTATCCGTGCCAACATGTCTTGTCCGAGATGTTGTCAAATGGTTTTTTGGATAAGTCTGATCTTACATTCAAATTGACATATTACATCAAGCACATAATCTATATACCATCTGCTTAAAATAACTCTGACAATTATTCATAGTAATAAATAATCTTTGCCAGCTCCTCTTCCTTGTAGCAAATAATCATTGCTGCTACACCACTTTCCAGCTTGATGTCCCGGACATTCTATGTGCATTTGAATCCTGAATAATGGATTAGGTTTTGATCATTCTTTTTCTTTTTTTTATTATTAACGTGGAGGAAATCCGCACGGACAAAATGAGCGATAACACAAAACGAGACAGATGGAATACAATCATTTATTTTAGTAGGAATCATTTCGTTATATCTATGACGGATTGTGTTATTCTCTATATCTCCTGTAGTTTTGATTCTGCTCGAATCAATTATCTGAGAAACAGCTTATAGAAACTTTTTTATCTCTCAATTAGTTGGGATAATTGACGTTCTCAAACTCCTGTATTGCAAGTAGTTATCCGTGACATTTATTTCCTTTTACCCCATGTCTATTGAGAATCGCTTCTTACGAAAATGAGTTACGAAGAGTTCCGATTGGATACCTGTTGATCCGTGACCTTTTTGAAATTTGGTATTTTTACCTACTGTTGTATTGCTCAGTCTGTGTTCCATACTAATGTCCTGCATACTTTATTGTAGACCAAATTTAATACACCGAGGCAGAATTCCATCGTATACTTTATTTCATATTCTATATTTATATTACTATAGTATTATATTATTATATTATATGTTATATATTATTATTATATTATTATCCATTTACATAAATACCCTTTTGCAACTTTTTATAATTGAACCCAAAAATTCTGCCTCTCCTAACAATAATAACGTTATGAAGTCATTGAACACGTATTTTATCGTTTAAGAAATTAACAGTTTTCTGCGTTGACCAGCAACCTCTGACTCTTCTCTCTTCTCTCTTTCCGTCATTTCTTATTTCGACGTGAATTTTTCGAGTCGCTGCTCAACCCAGATGCCCAGAACAGTGGTCTCATCACTTGTGAAAGGGGAATTACCAGTGACATTAAATCAACCATCCTCATGAATTCGAAAATACTTAATTAAGCAGTCAGTTTGTCTTATCCGTGCCAACATGTCTTGTCCGAGATGTTGTCAAATGGTTTTTTGGATAAGTCTGATCTTACATTCAAATTGACATATTACATCAAGCACATAATCTATATACCATCTGCTTAAAATAACTCTGACAATTATTCATAGTAATAAATAATCTTTGCCAGCTCCTCTTCCTTGTAGCAAATAATCATTGCTGCTACACCACTTTCCAGCTTGATGTCCCGGACATTCTATGTGCATTTGAATCCTGAATAATGGATTAGGTTTTGATCATTCTTTTTCTTTTTTTTATTATTAACGTGGAGGAAATCCGCACGGACACCAGGCCGCTTCTGCGGAAAAGCGGCGTGGCAGTGCCGGACTCCAATCGACTAAAACCTCCACGATGACCGTCCCGGCTGCGATTGAAAGGGGCCCGGGAACCAGTGTGCAGCTTCGAGCCACCAAGTCGCGTGTATACGCGCGGACACAGCGGGCACGATTCCATATGGCACTGCCACTTCTTTTTGTTTCTTTTTTTTTATTAACGTGGAGGAAATCCGCACCAGGCCACTTCTGGGGAAAAGCAGCGTGATGGGACCGGACTCTAACCGACTAAAACCTTCACGATGAGTGTCACGGCTGCGATCGAGAGGGGTCCGGGAACCGGGGTAAACCGGGGAACCGGGCCCCACCCCGCGCACAATACATCCCCTAATGGAGCGATGTGCGGCCACGTCACATCGCGCGACGTCGCCGGACTGCTTTGCGGGCCCGAGGTGCTGAGCTGCCAGGGCCTAAGTTTGAATCTCACAGGGGGGGGGGGCGCGGCGGACCTAGCGCGTCACACCGAAGCGCATCCACGGCCTCTGCCGCGCCCTCGCCGGTCAATCCTTTCGGGGTGAGGGTACCGCACCCTCACCTTCTCCGAGGCCGTTTTCCGAAGCATAACCTTCTCACAGAAGGAGGTCACGGCCCTCCTTCTTCTCTCGCTTGCCAACAATGCCTCGAGGATCGTCGCCGGCGGAAGGTCCCATCTGATTTCCACGATGAGGTCGTGGAGCGGCCGCGCCCACGCCGGGCAATATTCCAGCGTGTACGACGTCGAATCCACGCTTGCATCGCAGTGGTGGCAACGCGCGCTCGCCTCTTTCCTGATTCGGTGCTGATACTCACCGAAGCAACCGTGGCCGGTGAACACCTCCGTCACCCTGTAGGTCAGGGGAGGCCCGCCGTCGTCCAACCAAACGTCCCAGTTTGGAAGGACGGCCTCTCGTGTCGAGGCTGGCGCGCCATCTGTCGAGCAAAGCCCACCGAGCCCGAACCCTAACGTCGGCGCCCACCGGGTCGATCCCGCCCGATAGACCCCGAGTGTAGAGATAAACCTCAGGGCCTGCAATTCGAACGGGGAAAACCCGGAGAGCACCGACGCTGCTGCCATCGAAATGATGCGGAAGCCCCTCACTACCCTGATGGCCATCGTCCTGTTAGCCTCCTGACCGCTAAGAGACTGCGACGGTTGGTCATTAGGTCCTCCGCCTAGATTGGAGCTCCGTAGAGGAGCCTCGATCATATCGATCACTCCGATGTCGGGCCCGCTCAGCCGAGGCAGTAAACGTCCTAAGACGTTCGCCGTCGCCTCAACAGACGGCGCCAGGCGCTCGAAGGGGGCGCTGAAGGTTCAGTGGTTGTCGAGGGTTAGGCCCAGATACTTCATGCTGGTTCCGACCTTGATCTCAGCCCCCTCCAACCTCAGGCTATAACCCGCTGGAGGCGTCCCGTGATCGGCCTTGCGGCAAAACTACATTGCCCCGGACTTCTCTGGGGACACCCTCAGTCCCAATCCCTTGATCTCGGCGACCACGCAGGCCACCGCCAGCTCCGCCAGACGAACGATTCTACTCCACGCCGTGCCCCAGACCAGCACCAACGTGTCGCCGGCGTAGCAGACCAGCACTAACGTGTCGTCGGCGTGGCACGTCAGTGTCGAGTTCGGTGGCATCGGCGTCCGAAGCACTGCGTCGTACGCGATGTTCCACAGCAACCTTCGGAGGCATCGGCGTCCGAAGCACTGCGTCGTACGCGATGCTCCACAGCAACGGACTCAACACCGAACCTTGCGGGACCCCGCGGTGTACAGCCCTCCCGGTCACCCCTCCGCCCCGAACGGTATAGACGATACTCCGGTCCCGGAGGAACGCCCGGATCACACCCCACAGGTACGCGGGCACCCGATGAAATTCGAGGGCCCAGCATATCTTGTCCCAGGAATGCTGTTGAAGGCGTGGACACGGCCAGCGCCACGTAACCACGCCGCTCGGCCCCCTCGACAAGAGAGCGGACGCGGGCGATAGCGTCGGTCGTAGACCGCCCTCTCCGGAAACCGAACTGGCCGTCGTGTCGGTCGTAGATCGCCTTCTCCGGAAACCGAACTGGCCGTCGTGCAGTCCGGGCACACTCCGGGACAGATGCGACTCCAGGCCGGCAGCCACCACTCTCTCCAGCAGTTTGCCCGCCTCGTAATTTTATAACCATTATTACGGTATTTGCGGTATTTATATCGTGCGCCCGTATATTCGACCGCGAGCGAGACAGACAGACTCGTCGTCGTAGTAACCCTTTGGTTTTGGCGGTTGATACCCGCGGATCGCCCGGGAGGTGTTGCGTCGCGTTGACGCCTCTACCTGTCGGCGTCCTGTTGATACCGATCCGCCACAGATATGTTCTTGTTCGCGAGTTAAGAGAATCGAACAATTGCATAAAGTTTTCAAGGACCAACCAACGATTAAGCTTTTCTGAAGCATAAATTTAATCACGCTATTGAAAGATGCAGAAAAATATATGTCTACAAGTGCTCGTGATACAATTAGCGATAAGGATCTGAAGCGGTGTGAAAATTAAGCGCACCGTTTGAAACCAACAGCATCAGCTGATCGGGAAAACCATGACGACGACGATAGTAACTCTTACTCGCGCCGTACGAAGGAACTAGTTTCTTGTGCAACGCATTAAGGAAGTTTCAAGGTCGAGGTTTATACGCGGCCTAGATAAAGTCTTGACCGGTTTGTTACTTTATCGACTTTCACCGTCACGTACTTCACGCGTAAAACTTTCATCCTGTAACGAACGACCGTTTCTTAGATTTGCATTCGTCTAACTAGATTCTGAGAGGGACATAAAAATTACTCGTGAATGAGTTTTATTTGACGCGAACAAAATCGTATTGTTCATTAATCGTAAAGTAGGCTTCTAAGATCGTTCAAATTTTACGTCGTTTTCCCCATTTTTGACAAACATCCGAGCTTGTTTGAAATTTCGTCGACTCGATACTTTGCCCCATCGTTTTATTTTCTTCCCATTATTTTTTTCCTTCTTAATTAAAGTGACGAGTCGCGGGGTTTTCACGATCAAATTCTTTTTTATTGTTTTTCTTTTGTTATTAATAATATCGTATTGTATTCATTGTGGAGATAATAGATCTCAAGGGAACTGGGTCGTAGCAACTCAGCTGTTCCCTTGGAAAGAATTGTTAAAGTTTTAATTATTCTGAAATCGAATATATTTTATACATCGTGTTTTTACCCGTATGTTCACATTTAATAAAAATGTACAGCGTTATTTACGAAGCAACATAGAATCAGGATTTCAGGATTTGCTCGTAAAATATATCAGGATATAGGAATAATGGAAGAAGTGTAGAAAACAGTGCAATTTTGAGCGGCTGTGTTAATAATTCGTTGATCAAGGATTAGTACTGTGACACTTCAAATGCGAGCTTGTTTTGAAATATATTGAGGTTTATCTCGGAATTGAATAAAGAGGAATGCGTGAATGAATAAATAATAGAAATATATTTGAGTAAGTATAAATAGAAGTATAAGTACAGTGTATACTATTCCAGATTCGCACGCTACTAGCGTTAGTTTACGATAGAGTTTCGAAGCCATGACCCTGTAACATCAATCCACATCAGTGACCAGCCCACACACAGTGACAGCGGGCAAGATGGCAGCACATAAATATCTGCACATCCTTGGCGCTTATGTTCAATAGTCTTCAAGGACCCACATAATTGGCATTTTCATAGTTAGGTTCCTTCGGATCAAACAAGTATCTTTTTTATACAAGTATCACCGCCCTTCTTATTATCCAATCAGAAACGGTGTCGACTGTTCTCATTTTCCTAACCGAAATTGTCAACAAATCCGATGGTCCCGTGTCCTTAGACACACCCATCTCCAGATTTCCTCAGACACAGTATCTTCAGTAAAATTTTATTTATACTGTGTCCTTAGAATAGTCAACATATTGTGGCGGATGAAAAGAGAGGTTGCGTTTCGTCCCGGGAATACCGGTGGACTCGTCAGTAAGACTATGCCCGGTAGTCCCTGCCTTAGACGTAGAGGGAGTCTCGCTAGGTGCGGTATTTGTATCAATCGCTCGTATATTCGACCGCTAGCGAGTTAGACAGACTCGTTGTGGTCGTAGCGCTCTAGTGTTAGCGGTTGGTACCAGCGGATCGCCCGGGAGGTGTTGCGCCGCGTTGATGCCTCGACCTGTCGGCATCCTGTTGATACCGATCCGCCACAATATCTTTACCGGTTTCTACCCTCAGACCAGTCGCGTACTTGATCAGTGTATACTCAATTGTGAATATTAAGAGAAAAATAGAGTTTAATAAAAAAAAACAAAGTGTATAGATAAAAAAAATTCCGAAATAATTTGAATTATTGAAAATATTCCAAGAATTGATCAAAAATTTCATAAATAATTAATGTTAATTGGGGTACGTAAATTAATAAATGATAAAGGTGAATTAAATATATGAGTTTTATAAATTATTGAAATTACTTTTTTCATTTTATTGCTCGAAGATTTTTATTTTTAATATAACAAATTTTTGTTACAATTAGTAATATTATAATTAAAAAAATAATAAACATTAATAAAATACAATAATTAGGTTTTAAATATAATTTTTTAATAATATTTATTTTATTATTTTTAGAAAAATGTAAATTTTATAATATTATTTTAATTTGTTTTATTTGAATAATTATAATAAATAATATAAATAAGATTAATATTAATTTTAAATTATTTTTTTTTTATATTTTATTAACTAAGCAAATAAAGTAAGAAAATATAATTAGAGAAACAATAATAAAAAGAATTAATAAAATAAATAAAATTAATGTAATTATTTGTTTTAATGTTAAAATATTTATTATTATAAAAATAATATAA
>NT_177039.1:9128-13657 GCF_000188095.3 Bombus impatiens
TAAATAAAATTAATAAATATAAATTTAAAAAAATTTATAAATATAAATTAATATTTAGGTTTATGAATATTAAATAATTTAAAATCAGTGAAGTTTTCATTGTAGTGTATATAAATGTTTAAAAAGTTTAAATATAAATAATTTTTTGGAATATATAATATATATTAAATATGCATATATAAATAAATATTAAGTTTGTTATATTAATGAATTTGTTAAATTTTTAATTTACAAAATTAGTGTTTTTTTAAACCATGTAACAAATATAATTAGATTTTTTAATATCAAGATATCAAAATGTAGTTTAAATTAAAAACGTTACGGCTTAGCTATCTTGTTTTCATCATATAACTTTCAAGTTTACGTAACAGCTCGATGGGTATTTATATAATTACGAGAACTGGTTCGTCTATAGCCCGGTACATCTTCCGTGCATGACATGTTCCTATGTTCCTAGAAAAGGCTATGAGGCTGAGAGACCCTTCAAAATGATTTTCGATGGCTTCGAGGACTAAGATAACTAAACACTAGAGAAGATGTAGAGTTTTCCTAGAAGTGAGAATCACTTCAACAAAATAGACAGGGAGAGAAATGGGAAAAAAGGGGAAAGAAAGGAAGAAAGATATGTAATACACTATACGATACAATATAATGCTGGACATCTACGTTAAACAACAGACGCTATTTTCCTAATTGTGGTTCCAGAGAACATCATAATAAATAGAAATGTTTCAAGATTGAGAGAGACAGGCAGACGGACAGACAGACAAAGTGCATATATCGAGAGAGTAATTACATCACTTTATTAACTGAGGGACTTAAAAATATGTATTAGTATATGATTATTTCATACTTGCCGGATTACTATACAATCGGACGAGTGATATAAACGGCATTTCTACTGTTGCGGACAGAACAATAGCGGCAGTGAAACTACAAATAATCACTGTAATGGCAGTATAGGTCTGAAAAAACATAATATGTTATTATTACATAGGATTCATATTACTTTGAAATTGTTCGAATGAAACTACCTTATCATACTCACAATATTGGTGTAATAAAAAAAGAGAGAATAATTATCTAACGAATATAACGAAAGAATAATAATACAATTTATGAGATAAACGCCATACGTTAATTTACTGAAAGGAACGAAAATATCCAGCGATAAGATTTTGTTCACGATACCTGCAAACGTAACAGATATACATGAGTGTAGTTCACAAAATGTTAAATAATTCGCATTACTCAAAGAGTATCTTTACGATAACTAGAATGACATTAACGTATTATTGAGTGACATGAAGAATATCGACTTACCGCCATTATTCGTAGTGCACGCAACTACGAGCCAGGCAATACCTAATGTCCAGCATGTTCTACTGAGGGCCAGATAAAGAACGGAGAGACCTAAAGATATGTTCTTGTTCGCGAGTCCGAAGAGAATCGAACAATTACATAAAATTGCCACGGACCAACCAACGATTAAGGTTATCTGAAACATAAAATTAATCACATTATTGAAAGATGCAGAAAAATATAAGTATAACGAACAAACAAAGTATACATTACTTTTGAAAAATGCAATTTGTAATTCCATTTTGTAAGAAGGTGACATGTGGCCATTCCTATGAGATATGGCGGTATTCTACACCATGGTCGTATATAAATCTCTGACATCGTTCTATATTGTCCGTCTAGTCTACGAAAGTTAATGTAACGTATATTTACAAATTCCTTATGTTATAAAGAATGTTAAACATTTTGTATGCTTACGTAGGCTGGTAATTAATAGTGTACCCCGTGTAAACGAGTGATCCTATCGATGAGAGTAGCGTAAAAATGCCTATGCCCACGGCAATATTGTAATGCCTGAAACAGTCGATTTTAGAGCCCAGGTGAAATTGGGTTCTAAGAAATGAAACAACGAAATTACAAACTCACGTGATCGATAAAGTTAAGAGAAAACTGCCAAATACGAAGAACTGCATATCGTTGGGCAGGTACCAACTCCATGTGAGACACTGGAAACAGTACTTCTCTCCGAAACAATTCTTTTGTACTAACGCGAACGATGTTTGCAATAGATTATCTGAGAAAGTATACGTACTAGCTCATCCCATCTAAACAAGTTGTTGATGTAAAGTATGTTAGTCCACCAATATTTGGAACACTTGGCATTTGGATGCTCAACGGGAAGAAGTACTGAGACATGATCGTCCCAGGTAAAATTCAATATCGCGATTAATATAACGACGAAATATGCAGGTGTAATCCTTCGAAGTTAATATATTTATTTTATTATCATAGAAATCTCATCGATAGAATTAATCATGCATTGATACTGTACTATACCTTATATATCGTTTGACAATCTTTTGAAAAAATTCGTTCATCCTCTTTGCTATAGGCGGAATTCCCTGATATTTTCGCCGTTCCTTCAGAAATGAATGTGATAACAGAAAACCACTCATAAAGAAAAATGCATCCACCGATAATGTGAAGTTGCGTAAGATTTGAAAGTGTAAACTCTCAGCCTGTATAAATACAAGCCAATTGTTACCTGTGTACAGGAGTGATTGAATTATAAAAAACATGGTAGGTCAGAAATTGGATCGGAGTAGTAAAATTAAAACATCGTTGAAATTCGTTTCTTACTCGTAACATGAAATGCGTAGAACACTACGTGCCCCAGAATAATCCATACCATTGTCAATGTTTTCAAGCCGTAGAATACTCGCAGATTATTACCACCCTTTTCCAGCTTAAATATTTCTTTTACATTGGTGAGAAATGAAAAACACAGAAGATGTTTGCTGATACTCGCTGATACTTGCTCCGACTCGCGGGGTGCCAGTTCCCCATTGTCGGTTTCGCGTTTCTCTTCTTTTATGTTCTCCAATTCTATTCAAAGTTAACCGTACGTTATATGCATTCCCGTGATTCCCATTCCATCTCGAGGCGATAAAGATAATTAAAATTGGTTACGTAAGCGCAGTTTCGTGTTAAGTAATAGTTAATATCAAGTATCAATGTATGTGTGGCTTACCTATCGCGTTGGTACTTTCGAACGTCAGCTTCCCCCTTTCTTTATTTAAGCTCTTTCGATGGAGGAAAACCTCGTATATTGTGGCCGCTATTACGGTAGCACCCAACGATAATAAAACTCCTCTGTAATCAGAATTTTAAAGTTCTTACATGGCATTTTATCGAATGCAGATCTTGACCTATGTAATATATATGTGAAGTGACAAAAATTCAAGTCTCAAATTACGAGTTTGAAATGTACGTACATGATGGAGATCATTTTCGCAGAGAGTAGCCATTGACGATCATCCATCAAATCGGAGACTTCGATGAGCTTGAGGTATATATTAAAAAGTTTTCCAATGAAAAGTGTCTCATTACGAAATACTTTATCGAGCATAGTGGCAACATCGCCTATGCTGCAGGATGCCGGTAAGCAAAGTCCAAGCGTGATCAAATCCTAAAATGGATGCAGTTTCTCAATTTTCTGATCGTCCGTCGTGACCGTAAAAATTCGCACGTAAATTTCACGAAATATTTTAATATTAATGATATCATCTATCAATATTATTTTAATGCTATAAATTCTTAATTGACCGCACAAACTGGCTACATACTGATTGTAATTCGCATTGCAACTTGAATCGTTAGAGATATACAATCGAGATACTAATTCTAAAATATCCATTTGCTTACTTCGTCTTCTACTTCTATATGATATTGCACAGTGCTATTGTGCCGCGCACGTGCAATGAAAAAACGAAACTCAAAAGGTGAATACTCTTCATTCGGGTTCCGGTATATGGAATTGTTCTTTCGTATTTTCTCCGATAGAAATACCGTGCGATTTTCAGAGAAAAGCTTGCAACCTATTCGGTCTCCTAACCAATGGTTGTCCCCGACGACAAATCCTCCGGATGGTACGCCACTGGTATCCAATGCTTAAAAAACACATGATCTCTCATTGGAAACTGCTCGTGATACAATTGGCGATAAGGATCTGATGCGGTGTTAAAATTAATCGCACCGTTTGAAGCCAACAGCATCAGCTGATCGGAAAAACTATGACAACGACGATCGCAGCTTTTACACGCCCTGTACGAAGGAACTAGTTTCTTATACAACGTATGAGGAAAGTCGCAAGGTCGGGAGATGGCTCGGTAAAAAATTATCTTTTCCGGTTTAAATATTTCTTTTACATTGGTGAGAAATGAAAAACACAGAAGATGTTTGCTGATACTCGCTGATACTTGCTCCGACTCGCGGGGTGCCAGTTCCCCGATTCAGCTGTTCCGACTCGCGGGGTGCCGGTTCCTCACTGTCGGTTTCGCGTTTCTCTTCTTTTATGTTCTCCAATTCTGTTCAAAGTAAACCGTACGTTATATGCATTCCCGTTATTCCCATTCCATCTCGAGTCAATAAAAATAATTAAAATTGGTTACGTGAGCGCAATTTCGTGTTAAGTAATAGTTAATATCAAGTATCAATGTATGTGTGGC
>NT_177040.1:0-22193 GCF_000188095.3 Bombus impatiens
TTGAAGGTTCGTATATTTGGATGTCTGAAAATTTGGAAACTTGAGTAGTTGACAATTTTTAATTTAAATATTTGAAAAGGTGGGCATTTAAATTTGAATATTTAAAGATTAAGTGAACAAATATTTTTAGATTTGAATAATTGAAGATTCGTATCTTTGGATGTCTGAAAATTTGGAAACTCGAGTATTTGACAATTTTTAACTTAAATATTTGAGAAGGTGGGCATTTAAATTAAATCGTTGGAAATTTGAACATTTGAAGATTAAGTGAACAAATATTTTTAGATTTGAATAATTGAAGATTCGTATACTTGGCTGTCTGAAAATTTGGAAACTTGAGTATTTCACAATTTTTAATTGAAATATTATACCTTTAAATATCAAACCTCCAGAAAAGTTTCGTTCCTACAGCCTAAAATTATTGGAAAGCACAAAATGCGATGCAAATTGAGGTTAGGTTGGAGTTAGCTTAGAGTAGAATATAAAAGAAAACTATCTTTGTGCGTCGCCATAAATTTTGCAAAAGAAATTACTTTCCTTCTTACATAACGATATCTGGTTACAACATATGTAAATAACCAGTTAAGAAACGCATAGGTATCGGAATTAAAAAATTGCAGAAAATCAAGAGAAAGAAGGGAAAAGCATGAGGTAGATAACAAAAGCGGTTGGTAGGTGAGTTTCTAATAAAGGAAAGGAAGAGGAGGGCGTACGAGGGGATTCCCCTGCGCATGTAAACAGGGCACACTGTATAACGGCCCTATAAAATGACTAATGATGTAAGGTGGGTGTAAAGTGAAGCGGCTATTGATTCGTAGACGCGTAAATGACACGTCTATCGGCTACCGAGGCCACCAGTCATGCTGAGGTTTTAACTCTTAGCACGGTGAACCCCCGAATCTCACTCAGCAACCTATAGAGATGATGATAAACGGTCGACGCCACCGGGAGGCTGCGGTTTACAATTACCCGGCAATATTTTTTCCACGGACCGCATTAAGAATGCTGACGGTCCGTTGATTTCGCTGTCGCAAGAAACTGCACGGACCCGTTCTATCGGCACTGCGAAACACTACGCTGTGATTCTGCAGAAAGAAACGATTTCTCCGTGGATAATGAGATCGCTACGATTTTTTTTATTAAAAACCGAGCCCTAGAAATTTTGATTAAAAACGAAGATCATTCAAGGGAAGTTGAAATTAGCGAAATTTCAATTATTCCCAAGATAAATCTTGATTAATTTGAAATGAAAATTGAATTAGACGGCATTTAAATCGTGGGACAAATTGAGAAGTAACGATGGTTCATTTAGATTAAGTTGAAATTAGTGAGTTATCGGGGGACGATAAAGAAGATTGTTTCTATTATTGGCTAAACGATGGTTTCGATAAAAGAAAAGAAGATACGATAGAACGCGAAAGAACGGAAAAGATGTTTACTTCTGGTCTGACGTGGAATCCAATCAACGTCTCCATTGCGACTTGACCTTACGAAAATTGGGTCGAGGATCCACGGGGATGATTAATGCTCGCGCTGATTAGTCTCGGGTCTTCGAGACGAACGAGTCTTCCACCATTAGCCGTCCTATGATCTTTGTCCATCGGTCGGGTAACATTAGATTGTTCATAAGACAGGCATAAAATCATTTTAGCTGGTACCTTTCCACCGACACCTTCGATTCCACGGAACTGATTGACATTTATTAATTATTCCTGCCAGCCCGTACAATTTTTCTTCGTCCAACATCGAACCAATACACACTTTATATTTCATATTCTTGTCCTCTTCCTTTTTTACCAAATACTCGATAGACCGAAAATTTTATTCAGGAAATTTATTTTTATATCTGAATCACTTTCGAGTACTTTTTAAATTAATACGTTTTTTTTTTATTTTACGTATACTATGGCGTCATTGAATATCGTAAAAAAAGTACACGATACTTAGTTCGCGTACGATCGCTTGTTGCACGTAGCTTTCGCCGTTTATCAGTTAGGGCGCGCGAGGTTTGTTTATGTATGTTAACATGGCGTCGGCCTGTCTCTCCCATGAGCTCGGTTGATTTATAGGCGGAGCATCTGACAGTAGATACCACCCCCAAACTCGACACAACAGCTGTTTCGTTCTGCGACACAACGTGAAGGTAATCTTGTCAAACACCATCTACGTTATTCAGTTCTCACTAAACTTCGCGTACAATGAGTTAGGAACTTTGATTTCTCAGTCATTTTTCCTACTTCACCAACAGTAAATCAATTCGTCAAATATTCTATTTTACCAACTTCTAGTGAGAAAGTTCTACTTTATCCACAGAAATACAGATATCCTGTGTTGGTAAGAAGATTGCTTCTTTATCAACAGTTAGTAAGCATATACCTTTCCGTGGTAAAACATAGAAATAACATAGTTTCCGTCACAGAATAAAACAACTTTTACCTTCAAACATTAACTAATAGAAATTATGAAGTTTAAAACGATAATTGTTACACCAGATGGGCTTGTTTCACTATTGGAAGCTTGTAATACTTGATTGTTTCAAAAATTGATAAACTTTCTTTATTGCTAAATTCCGTTACTATACCGATCATTTTGTCATCAACAAATGTCCCTAATTAATACTTACATAGTTATATGTCAGATTATATAAGGAGTATCCATAATCTCGATAATTGTAAAAAGTTGTCACCAATTAAAAACATTCGCCACTCAACGAAGCGGATCTCAAACGAGGAAATAAAACAAGTATCTAAATTTCACTTGTAGTCAATTAAAGTACAAGTTACACGGACTGACCTCAAATTCTTCTTTTTTTTTCTTCTTCTTCATTTCGTTTCAAGCTCGAAATCAAGGCGCCATTGTGCCATTGTGCCATTCTCCTCGCGTTAACGCCTGAACCCTGGACGCGTTTTCATTAAATGGAATTTCTTAATAGAAACTTTAGCCAGGATTGGCAGCATCTGCGAGAGAGTGACGTCGGATCCGACCTTAGTGGGATTGAACAGGGGAACCGACGATCCCGTGTGTTGACGCCCGAAATGCTGTCCGATCGATCTTCGTCAGACTTGATTTCGCAGCGGTACAATCATCCAACAAATAGAATTGTACGTTACCCTAGCCGTTCCCCGAAAAACTTCACAACTGCCGTTCCTTGTCAACAGCCCCTTTCCCGACTTACACCTAAATCCTTCGTCTTCTTTCACCCCTATCCACTCGTAACCCTTAAAAATTCTCTCAACTTCCTTCACCCTGAACAAACTATAATTTTTGTCGTCTTTATCTCTCAACGCTATAATTACCACTGTTGAAACTAACCTGTAGAAATCATATGAATGAAATGAAAAGTGGTAGGTGTAATGCAATGAAAAAGATAAGATGTTACACGTATATCAGTTTTACAAAGGAATCATTCAAATCCTCGCGAATACTACGTCCATTAGAATGCAGAAAATTTCAATGGACTGTAAATTATGTGATAAACTTATATGAAAAATTAGGAATTTATTCATTTGTCGTTGGTTTGGTACTTGCAGTTTTTAGGTTGGCAACTAAGTGATTGCGGATTTTGTCATTAGGTAGTATTGCCAACCCAATAGTTAAACGTAGCAAAGATTTTGAAAGAAAATGAAGCTGTGCGAAATGAATACAAAATTAGGGAAAATAATTTCACCGATGTTTACTTTTATTCATCTTTTATAGCAAACTTGCCCAAGTTTAATCGCGATGGAGAAGTAGAGAAGAAGTGAATAATTATATGTTAGATCAATGAGATAAATTTATAGGTTATGCGTTTAATAAAAATGTGTTCGTGAAACGTATGGTAAACGTAATGGCCGAGAAAATTCCAACGCCAGTGAAGGAATAACGAGCAAGAGTTTTCGTTGCAGGCGCAACGTGCTGGTCGTAGCCACGCGTTTTATCGCCTGGCGATCAACCGACACGCGTAAGTGGCATGATTGATTCTCATTGTCGGACAGCAGTCGTTACCATATTTACTAACGACCGCGTTTGTCTTAATTAAAACATTACCGTACCAACCCTCGAGCAAAGAAACGCTACTGGCGTGCCGGTAGCTCGCGATCTTCCATCTTTTTTCCTCACGTGGTAGCCATTTTGGTCTTCGCTTGTTAACAAGATAAAAAAAGCAGCAGATAAGAATCTAAATAAAACGGTGTTGTAAAATAAGTATTTGATAGAAACAGCATGCTACGAAGAAAATTTCAATATTTAAACGTTTATACGATAGCGAATTTGCGAATTTGAAACATTAATTACAGCAGAAACTCGGTTATCGAAACGTCAATTGACGAGGAAATTGAGTCTCTTGACTTTGAGAGACTGAAAAATAGGAATAGCAAGAGAAAATCTTTTTTTCATTTTTATCCCAAAGATTTTGTCCAACAAAGTCATTCGGTTAGCTGGACAATTCGATTACTCCGACAGTACGTGTTATGATTAATTTTGATAAGATAGTTTCCATTCTATGGAAATCGTACGAAATTTATGCGACTAAAAATTTGTTATGGAGAAAGTTTTTTAACGAATCGTTTAAACTATGTTTATTTCTTCATAAAAGTGGAAGGAATCTAGTTTCGCTTATTAATTTAAAATAAAATAGAAATAAAAATTAAGAATTTTCTTAATGAAAATAAAATACAAATTTTTAAATAAAAATTAAGAATTTTCCTAACAAAAATAAAATACAAATTTTTAAATAAAAATTAAGAATTTTCTTAATGAAAATAAAATACAAATTTTTAAATAAAAATTAAGAATTCTCCTTGTGTGTAATTTTCCACAAACATTGCTCTCTGGCTGTCTTGTCAGAAAATTTCAATTAAATCTTTTGATCTTCCACTCCGAACAAGAATTTCAACATTCTCCTTTCTCCATCTCGCTTTCCAGAAGAAGGAAAAGCTTCGTGGTAGAATATCGGAGAAAAGCAAAAAAAAAAGAAAAAGAAAGGAAAAGAGGGAACGAACTGATAGACGTACAGAGTGGTAAAGGCAAAAGGAAGCAGTGGCAGCGCGAGGAATGTCATAGCTAGTTGTTTCTGACCGAGGGGGGAGGCTGACACCTTCGTGATGGATGATCGTCGACCGTCCGCTAAAGCTGCCGTTGCTGCTGCTGACGCGGCCGCCGTCGGAATGGCTGTTGCTGCTATTGCTTCTGTTGCTATAAGTACGAAACACATGGCCACGGAACTCTTCGGTCGCCAATGCCGCGCTATTTCATCGTTATTTCTCGCTACGCTAAATAGGTCAACTAGATCTAACCTATAATGTGAACATTGTTGCTGATTATCCGATTATTCTTGCTTTTATTATTATTAAAAGTAATAAACATTGGTCTGAGTATTAAAATACATGACATTCGCGTGGCGATTGTTATTTAACTTTTGACAAATTATCTCGCTACGCTAAATAGGTTAACTAGGTCTAACCTATAATGTGAACATTGTTGCTGATTATCCGATTATTCTTGCTTTTGTTATTATTAAAAGTAGTAAACATTGGTCTGAGTATTAAAATACATGACATTCGCGTGGCTGATTGTTATTTAGCTTTTGACAAATTAACCTTAGTTATCTTTGGAAAATTAATTCGCTCGGACGTTCTTCCCAGTTTTATAAAGAAATAAATGTAGTTTAAACGATTGCTTAAGAAACTTTGTCCATAGAGAACTGTCTATACGAAAACGAAATTTTCCACTGGGAATTTTATTTCAATTTTTCTAATTTTTAGGCGTATATATCTTAAAACAATTTCCAGGATGCAATGCTGGTTTCATAAAAAAAGATGAGACTGAAAGAATGTCGACAGGGACTCGATAAAGGAGTGTAAAGGGTTAAATAATATCTGCAGTCGCTGGTCCGTGAGAAACCTGGTGGAAAATAGTTGAAATTCCAGAGAAAACAATTGAAACGAAGGTAATATTTCTATCGCAACAGACGCTACACAAGAAAATCTCCAGCCTCTGAGAAGTCGTCTTATATCTTGGAAAGCACCCCGGTTTCCTCCACAATTTCTCCATTATGGAGGATGGCTTTGGTACACCATCAGCTTGGTAACTTAATCCCGGAGAAGTTAGAAGAAAGATGACAGTACGATGGAGCTGAAGAGGAGAGAAATTGGCCCGAGGGTCTCCCGCTGAGAAACAAATTTTTCCGCGAGCAAGTAGGTGCAAAGTACAGTAAGCTCGGCAGCATTCAGCGGACCCGGGGATGTAGAGGCGGTAGCACTCGATGCTGTGCCGCTGGGAGCGTGCTAATGGCTACTGACACACAGTTTTGATGGATCGGCCACGGCTCTTCCTCCTATCCCGCACTCCGCCGCAACGAAATATGCGAGTCTAGCGATACGCCGACGTTTCACGATGAGAGGAAATGCACTGACAAACAGGAAGACGAGCTGGAAATGTTATTGCGTTTCGTACGAACCGCAATCCTGCTGATGATCAATATCTGGGTCAGCTAACGAAAAACATTCGTTCAGATACTATTTTCATGAAATCCTTTGCGTTACACTGTGTTTCTTCAGTTACATTTTTGGTGAAAGTTGTAGTCCAAGTAAGAGAACCGCCAATATCCTGTGTGACAGACATTGATCTCGTTTCACAAACTGTACAACGCTTGTTACGCTTGCATTTTGTACACAAATTTTCCTGAGAAACACATTGAGAATATATATATGTGAATTGAAATGTATGAATAGGTTAGGAGAAATATAAATGAACAAATATTATACAAACTACATTACCGCTAAGTGATTTTCTTCATTCCAACGATTGGTCACATTGCAATGACAGTAGAACTGCATTTATCTGAACTGATCGAAACAGTATATTTGTATACCTGGAGTTCACATGTAAAATATAGCATTGGCTATGGTTGGCAGCTAAGCGATTGTCAATTCTGTCAATAGATGGTCTTAGCACAGTCTTTTGTTTTGTAAACGTGTTCAAAGCACCTAACCTATATTGTTTTCTTGATGTTTGGACTGCCACCTTTCATTTAGCAAGAAAATTGTATCGATCAGTTGTTTGGTTTCGTTTTTATCCCAATTTAAATATGCAAGAACAAGACGAGCATTTCAGACATATTTTATTGTATTATTTCCAAAAAGGTACGTGCCGTATATGGGAATGAAGTTGAAAGAAAGGCAGTGTGAAAATTGGTTTGCCAAATTATCAGATATTCAGATTCAGATCGTCATAGCGCCATGTGAGATTGCAGTGAAGCTCAATGTATCGCGTGCATGCATTGAAAAAAAAATTAAAACAGCTTGGCTATGTCAAGAAACTCGATTTACGGTTCCCTCATCAGCTTAAGAATATTCATTTGACGCAACGCATTAGCATCGGCGACTCGCTTCTGAAACGCAACGAAATTGATCCGTTTCTGAAACGTCTGATTACTGGCGACCAAAAGTGGATTGTTTATGACAACGTTAATCGGAAAAGATCGTGGCTGATGCAAGATGAACCAGCCCAGACGACACCAAAAGTTGAGATTCACGAAAAAAAGGTTATGCTGTTAGTTTGGTGGGGTTATAAAGGAATTCTGCACTTTGAACTTTTATCAAGAAACCAAACGATTAATTGAAACGTGTACGTTCAACGACTCGTCAAACTGAGCGACGCAGTTCGAGAAAAGCGGCCGGAATTGGCAAATCGTAAGGGTATTGTTTTCCATCATGATAATGCAACGTCTCACGCGTCTTTGGTCACTCTCCAAAAATTATTAGAACTAAATTGTTATGTGTTGTCACATCCACATAATTCAGTTGTTTGCTGGCAAAAATCAAAAGTTTTATGGACATGGAATTACGACACTGCCTGAAAGATGGCAAAAGATGATCGACAAAAACGGACAATACCTAATCGAATAAAGTTATATTTTTAAGCAGAAATTTGTAATTTTCCTTCTTATTTAAAATACGCAATCACTTAGTTGCCAACTATACATGCTAGGCACGTTCACATAAGTAGATTCAGTCAGTAGAAATCCATGTAATCAGATACTAACTAAAATTCCCTAGGTATAAATAGACTGCAGATAAACGAACTGTACATTATCATGAATAAACGTTTTATGGATCATTAGTCTTCTCGGAAATATCATTACGTTGCTAGAAAAACACCTGACGAGACAAGCATAGCAGATCACTTTTCTCAAACAAATTACTGAAAGAACGTCAATGGCCAACGAGTAGGTCCAGCGTATCAACGATCGTTTATAGTTTCCAACGAACGACACGAGCATCGGGACTGGCTATCGTGAGCTAGTGATGCATAAAAATAATAAGAAGAGAAGGAGCGTGACGATTTCTCGACGAGAAGAAGAAGGAGCGAAGCGACGGGTCTCGGAACCGCGATACGTAGATACGCGAGGAAACGGATAGATACTAATTGGGCAAAGGAAACGAGACGAAAGTACTCGAGAGGAACAGAGAGGGGGCGAGAAAAAGAAAATGAAAGAGGAGGAGACAGCGACGGCGGCAGACGCGACGGCGACACGGGCATCCGCTCGCGTTGTTCGCGGTGACGCATCTGTCCCCAAGGATACACCCCTGGTCCCGAGGCCTACAGACGTCCAACGTTCAGAAATTCCCATTGACAACCTGTTCACCTCCGCTCGACGACGTGTTCACCGCCACAAAGTATTCCATAGAACTGCCACGACACCGATACCTTCAGTCGAGGACTTCCTGGGACCATCTTCGGTGCTCACTTTGCCTTCGAGGTTAGAAAACGAGAGCAACAACTGTAGGGCCTTGGTACGGTATACGAGAATAGGATAAAGATTTCTGAGAATCCTGCCGAGGCTTTTCTTGGCTTCTGTGCGATGCGTTAAATTCTGTAGAATTCCACCGAAGGCATCGATGCAGAAACACGTTTCTAATTTGGACAGTTTTACGTGGACTTGTCTACTAGTTGATTTGGCGAGAGCATGTGCGATGGTGTTAGACTTTGAAGTATTTAAAAGAAAGTCATTAGAAGTTTGTTTGATTGCAAATACGAAAGTTTTATGGTGTTTGCTGAAGTTTCAGTTACATTTTATTTATCGAGACTAATTTTAAGAAAAGAATCAGATGAACAATACCAATTTTTCTTTTTTTTTTGCTGATATACAGAGTGGGTTACGAAGTATTATCAAATTGATATATAAACTTTTGGGTATAATAGAACAGAATTATATGTGTATAAAGTTAAAACACGAAATCCAGGCTCCTGGTGTACGATTTTAGTAAAATATTCCTCTTTTACGTTACTCGTCCCATTAAATTAGGTGTTTAGTAAGTCTCATACATATCAATTTGTCGATATTTACAATTTAAGGACTAAAATTAATTTTCAGACGTTGTAATACTATCAGCATCGTGTTCTTCGCTTGTTCTTCTTTCGTATCGTACTTTTAATACTTAGCCAACCGAGCAGGGAAACCTCCACTCTGTGAAGAACATCCTGACCGAACGAGATCTCCCTTTTTCACTTTAGCAACGCGTTTTCTTTTTCCTTGGTGTTATTATTAGTTATTATTTACCTGAAATTGTTGCCAATTAATTGCGCCACTTTTTCTGCTTTCATAAAGTACAGTATATAACAAAATACACCAATTTAGTGGTGTTAAAATTAATGAAAAAATTAAACTGTCAGTTATGACTAAATAAGGTTATAATCGAACGATACCACGCTGTAAAAAAATATTAAAATGCATTATGAATTTTTAATTTCACGTTCAAGTCGTGTTATTTATCTTCAGTCATCTTTAATTTTTTCTAATTTTATCTGTATTTTTTTATACTTTTAATTTGATGTTTTGCGTGTATCTTACATTTTTCCAACATCCTCGTACAATCATGCATCCTCATGGAGTTCATACGAAAACTACATAACTTGAATTTACCATGACCAACATCTATACCGTGAATTTTTTTTCCTTTGCCCATTTTTACTCTCACAACACGTACAAATATTCCTAGCAAACTTTGGTCCCAAAGCATCAAACCACTGCAAGACGGTTGCATGTTTCGAGAGATTAAACGCGTGACTAGGAATACGAATCCTTAGGGACGTGACAAGAGGTCGCACAAAGTGTAGGATCATGTAGGTACGTCCGGCCGCATCTCTCCAGAGAGTTCCCGTGTACCTGGCCTAACATGCCCACAGACTGAAGAATTTTCGACAGGACTACAGCATTAAGAATCCGTATCTCAAAGCCGTAGCTTTTTTAGCTACAAAACTTGCCTTCTGTCTTCCTCAAACTTTTCTGCGTAGATAATATAACATTTTTAACTCGTAATTGATATAGTAATGATTTTATCATATAGACAGATATGTATAGCAATTAACGAAAGGTTTCGAAAAAGGTAACGAAGGAACGAATTGTGAGTTTCACATACACTGGTAGTCGTCAAATTATAATTATATTGATTGACAATAAAATATCTTATGAATAATATTTTCCAAATTAATTGTGAAAATAAAAATTCCTAGGTCTGCATAGATTTTACCTTATCAATTATGGGTGAATTTGAAAAAGTTATGAAATCCGAATAATTAGACTGTGAATAAGCAGAGATTTTCTGCATCCACTAAATACCATAATGAATACTATACATATATTAGATATTTAATATACCATTCATATTGTTTACATTTTTTGCATTTTTGCGGTTTTATATTGGGTTGGCAACTAAGTGATTATCAATGCCACCTAATGACAAAATTCGCAATCACTTAGTTGCCAACCCAATAACACTATCTTAACAGTGAATTCTCCTTTCATAATTGTTGTGAGAAATGAAATTGTTTCAATAATTGTTGTGAAAAAAGTGATATTGATTTTGTCATTAGGTGGTAGTAACAAAATTCGCAATAATTAATTATTTGCCAATCCAATATTTCCCACGGACGCATAAACATCCTGTTGATAATGTTGAATAAAAAATGACAGAAGCAATGAGCATCGTGTTGTTCGACAGTAATTATCTAGATTTTCTATTAAACGAATTTCAAGCGATTCACGATCGATATTAGGACAAAGTAATTCGACCAACTTGGACGCTGATAAGATTCGAGGAACGCCAGGCACGCTAGAAAGCGAGTGTGTCGCGATCGTAACGATGACGATGGAGAATCACCAGGTTAGAGCTTCGAAACCGGATCATTATCTTCTACTGATGGCATGCTCACTTTCTCATGCATCCTCGAGTGGGATTAATTAACATCTCAGATAAACATCTGAAAGAGAAACCGAGGTCAGTTCGAGCTGTCTTTCGATTTTCGAAACGTCTATTTCCAATATGATTCTCGTTCTATGCGTCAAATACACGCGTGATCGCCGCACATTGCGAAAATAAACTCTCGATATCGTGGAATCGTATCGTTGCTCGATCGATTATCCAATTCCACTCGATGTCGAAAACAACATACGATAGAATAATGTTCGAACAATACTCGCTGATCGAAATTTATCAGAATTCTGTCTATATCTATTCTTTGTGCTCGAGGAACAATGAAGTGGCGATAATGGACACCGATTATAGAGATTCCAAGCTCATTGATAAAGGAATGCTGGGACAAAGATGATAAAGAAGAGTTATAAGGTACCTGGCACCCCATATTCCATACAAATTTCATACGATTGATTCTATAATATTTTTCTATACGTTGTTTCAGATATAGTATGCTCTTAAAATTCATCGTACTTACGATATAACACGTCATGAAATTCCAAATTTAAAATATTCCTTCGGAAATGTCAGATTTAAACACAACCCTCTCCAATATCCGTACGATTAAAGATAACAAGTATATGTCGGTTAAAAAATATTTAGAAATATATGAATAGATTAATGTCTCCCAAGAAGACGATATTATACTCAGGGCCGGAGCAAAGCAGGTACAGCGCGTTCGCCGGAACCCGGCCCTGCGTTTTGAGAGGCCCCGCGGTCTACGAAAATTACCCAATTAAAAAACACTGATTTTGATTAACTTTTTACAGAATGACGATACCTTTAACAGATGCAAGACATTTTTGCAGTAGCGATGAAAATCATGAAAATTCAGTGTCGTCATATCCTGGAAACTACTTTAGATAAAAAAAAATCCAGGCGCTTTCGGAGAAGTGTACTTTTTAGAGAAATTAAGCTACATCAATAGTTTTTTGCAAAAGTCATACAATGATCACAGATTTTCTACTTTCATTGAATTTTTTCCCCCTTGAAAGCGAATTATGCATGCGAAAAAATATTACTTGGATTTGTTTAAAAATGCTGCTTATAAAAAGTATATAATCTGTAGCATCACTTGTAAGTAAATAATTCCTCGTTGTAAAATTCAAGCGTAGAATTTGAATGTGTATTCAGGCCCCTCAAAAGATCACGCCGGCCCTGATTATACCAACTTTCAAAATTCTAATTTTCATATATAGTATTTTTCCAATTTTTCCAATGAACTTAAATGCGCTTATTCTAGTTCCACACTTCTTTCAAACTCCTATTTCCAAATTCAGAATCTGTGAAATATTCAACTTCCAGCAACTTGGATCAATTCATCCTGAATCAAGCCAGATATACCTATCGTTCTTTGAAAAGAATGATCGCAAGATAATTCTATTATACTGTGCGATTGCCATGGAAAATGGATTGCCATTGTTTGAAGCCTAACATGAATACAACAATATGATTCATATCATATTCGATGCAGACAAACAAAGGTTAACAACATGCTTCTGGAAAACATCAGATTTGGCATACAACAAGCTCGCACCAATGTCAGGTAAGCGCCATCAAACCAATTCCAAGTTGTCATTCAAATTTTCATTGTAGATCTTTGTAAGCATCAACGCATATCACGTCAGCCTGCGCTCCAAAGAAAGAATCAAAAACAAACAATGAGAAGACGGCTGTGATTCGATTCTTATAGCAGCGTGTATCATTGGCATATACAGTTGGACCGAGTTCAGGTATCTTCGTGTTATCTCGGATGCGGGTCTAGGCTGGGTATATCGGTGGAACGCGTCCCGGTATCGGCGATCCCGTTGCCGACTGCGCTGGCTAGTTAGAAGAAAGGGATCCGTGAAAAGGAAGAACGGACTGAATGACACGGTCACCGAAAATGACAGGTACACGACTTGGAAGAGCCGTGGACGTGGGACCGATATCGCAACCGCATCTGACACAAACCTTGGTCAGCCAACTCCGTCTCGTCTTCTTTCTCCGTCCTTTTCTTCTTCCTCTCGTTCTCTCTCGTGTCTGCCTGCCAATATGCCTACCTGTCAACACACGCTGCATTCAATTAACTCGGGGACCAGTTTCACGCCTGTGTAATGACGCGGAAATCAAACTTTGCCCACCCCCGTGCCCCTCACCGACCCTCAAGACGGACGCGATCCTGTAGGACGCCAGGGAACGACGACCTCGATCTCGTGAGCAGCTCTCGTTCTGACAGCCACGGGAACATCCTTGAATCGGGCCCGGTGCGTATCTAGCGGTTGAAAGGAAGAGAATTTGAGGAAAAGAGAGTTGGAAAGTAAGAGAATCTGAAAGGAATTAGGATGTTTGTGTTACATACAGTATATGTACAGTATAGCGTGGATTTAGTTTTAGGAACTATTTGTTTTCAGATTATTTGAAGAACAGAGAGGATTTAGTCGGAGGAAAACCCAATTTACATTGTGAAATTTCTAGCAAAAAAAGTTGAGGATTATTTGAAGAAGGAAAGAAGATTATTTGGAAAAAAAAACTAATCACCACATGTGATAAGTATATTGCGAATATTCTTGCAAAAACTCCTATTTTTGTGAATTCATGACACCTACAAGGAAATTGTTTCATCCGCTAGATATTGTACCTACGTAACGAGTTTTGTACTGTGGATATTCTACATACGTTTGTATACTACGTACATCCTGTACATTCTTGCACCTTCAAATTTGCCTTAAATGCAGAACAATCGGCAGTCTGGTGATGGATCTGTAAACCAAGGTCACTGAAAGGTTACCAAAATTGTCTCGTCGTTGGTCTTGGCGTTTGTACATAAGAATTTCATATGATTAATAAACTTAATAGAATGAGACAGTGACAAGGCTGAAATAGAAAAGTAAACAACTCGAGGAAGTCTAATCTTGCAATCTATGCGGCAACCGCGAGCAACACGAAATCAGCAGATCAGCGACGATTACAAGAGGATAGAGATAGCGTTATCTCTTATCTACGAGCAGTCCGGGATCTCAGCATCCGCTATCTATCGATGGAATTAAGAAAGCTTAACCTGGCTAGATTAAATTAAAATCGGACTTTATCAGGGCCACTGCGCATTTCCTCTTATCTCGACGATGACCGATAATGCGTTTACACCTTATGAGAATCCGCGATCTCTAATAGGACACTGGTATCTTAGACCGATAGATCAATAGATCGATAAGCTTGTTGCTTTTATTTCGAAACTTTTTCATTTTTACGTTCCCTGTATATTGTTTCATAATTTGGCAAACTGTTCTGGGTATATTAAGCATATTTGTGTAATTATAATTAGGTATATTATATATTGTATATTTAATTATTAGACTGTTGTATTAAGTCGTTCGAAAAGCTTCTTTCGTTCTTTAACTTTAATTTAATTTTATATTATTTTATCGAATTACGTATGATCCATTTTGCTCTATCAGAGATTTAGGTTTCAGATTAGGTTTCAGATGCATCGTTGTAAAAGACGTGTCTGTAAAGGAAACACACTTTTCGCGCAACCTAATATTATAATTATTGAACCGTGCGCGTTTCTGCACTTACAGAAAATTTAAGTACGTACATAATACACAAAATATAGAAAAACATGTTAAATATTCAAAAGTATTAGTTACGATACTTGGTAGATGAGACAAATCTCTGCTTATATTCCATTTCTTGAAATCATGTTGAAAAATTTCCACAAAAACACGGTAATAAATTCAATTAAGCACATTTGAAGAAAGAAAATGAATTTCTATAAAATATGTTGTATAAAATAGTTTCTAATAATTTCTGTAAAAGTTAAAAGATTTACCATTTTTTGTATACTTTGGAATATTTAAAAAATAAATTATGATCATCGTCAACACATCTTTAAAATAAACATGATAGAAAGAAAAAAGACATTGACACGAAAAATAGATTAAAATGTAAGTACAAACAACGGTACTGAAAATTGAACAGGAAGAGCGAGTTGCTGTGTTCGAGGCTTGTTTACGGGCGAATGAAAATTACACGACGGTACCAGCCACCCCTTGGTTCGACGCGTCCATTCATTAACACTTCATATCCCGTTGCGACGTGCTGGTAACGAGCCTGTCATAATTACCGCGCTAACTTTATTACTGCGGATACACGCTCTCCTTGCCCGGGCTATGATACTCGTGCGTCATAGGGCAAATCGAGCGCGCACCCTTCGTTCCACAAGGAAACACGAGCCCCCCGCGGCTCTGAATTTAGAACTCTCAACATATTAAGCGCTGTTTGTGTTTCCTATAAAAGTTCAGACATATACCATTTTTTATGTACTTTGAAACATTTAAAAAATAAATCATAACCTTGATGATAGCTTTAACACCAGAACTATCACACCAGTCAAATTGACTGGTTTTATAATTTCATTTTAAAATTCCTACTTCCTGTTATATTTTTTCCGCAATAATGTAATGACTTTCGCGTAACTAAAAGAATAATATAATGAATTTTATATTTTTTTTTATATATATTCAAACTGAAAATAATTTTGTACCAAGGCTACCTATATCAATACCAGTCGATATAATTAGTTCTTGTCAAAGTGTAAGAGGGTGCTGCAATCTGTTTATCGACTCCCAATTAACCAGTTTCCTCGTTTTGTACAACCTGCCACACGTTTTTACCATTTTTACTGCGTATCATTCGATATGACGATATCAATTATCAGGAAAATTCCGGATCGATCGCTAGATCGCTAGATGCTAAGACTAGCAATACCACAGCAGTCGAAATGACTGGTTCTACAATTTTATAAATGTGTCGACCCTCGTTTGGGGATGATGGCCCCGGATGGATTAATAATACGAAAGATATACTACATAACATGAAATTCCTTCTGTAAGAAAGTAATAAATCAATAAATATAAAAATATTCTATTATTAGGTATTTTTAAAAGACCAGTTATTTTGACTGGTTTTAGTAGAAACAGCTTCGTCTTAACTATCGGTAGTTCTGATGTTAAAATAAACACGATAGAAAGAAAAAAGAGGATAGAAAATTTGCTTGATTTGTCAAACACGATAATTTTCTCCACGATATTTGTTTTGTTGCATGGATTCGTTTTACACATGTTTTACATCCTGTACATACAAATACAGAGAAAAAGTAAATTATCTGAAATTAGATGACCAGAAATTTCAATTCCCCGTGGTACTTTCAAAGCACACGATCATTCTAAATAGATCGAGTGACATTTCCAACCTAACCCCATCGATTGTACATAGAAAAACGCACACTAGCGCACAGACGTATCCAGCAGCCATCAAAGTCGACACGCGAGAGCGTAACCCGCGCGAAGTCAGCTTTTGCCTGGAAAAAACTGCTTAAGCTGCTATCTTCGATCTGAAAAAGGGCAATTTACAAAACCAAAAGCATTGGACCGCGTAGAAATTGTAATCCGATCGGAATCGTGCCAGCTCGAACATTCGCCACCGTTTGCACGCACCATTCCGCCCACCGATGGCTAATTACATTTATTCAATATTTACGATGATACAATCTAGCGCGTAGTTCGAGCCTGCGAGTGAGTCAGGTCAAATGAAAGGGCAGATCGAGCCCAGTGCACAGTCATTCTACGATCGAAGCTTTCCTTAATGCCGACATGTCCATTTCGCCTTTCCTTTCTACGTCTGGCAACACTGCTTTATTACATTTCCCTATTTAATCATTTTTAGGACTTTTTATTACAGGACTTTTATAGGCTTTCTGGTATTAATTTATAAGAGATAACAAAGCGAACAATAAACAAAAATGAGTTATTTTATAGGTTTTCCTCGTTTCTGCCTCAGTTGCTTCTTTTGGAATTTTTCCTTTTAGAATTAGCAAAGAGATATTGAATTTTTCATGTTACATACAAAAGATTGCTATGGTGAGATCCACATTGCAGAGAATTATAGGAACAGCGAAAATTAACCAATAATTCAATATGTTGTAATACGGTCCATGTTGTATCATTTACAATAGCAATGGCTAATTCAGAATTAAAAATTAAATGTGTTTATGGTTCTTAATTATTCTAAATTTATCTATACTACTCTATCTATACTACTATAATACTATATACTACTATGTACTAATCTATATTAATCTACACTACTCTATACAATTAAGAACCATAAAAAACATTTAATTTTTAATTGCGAATTAGCCATTGCTACTGTAAATAATACAACATGGATCGTTCCAACATATTGAATTATTAATCAATTTTCGCTGTTTGTGTAATTTAGATGTCCATCCTAAATTTATCTACTTAGAAAGTGAAAGGTTAAAGTTCCATTGAAAATGCGCCCTTCTGTTTCATTCTCTTCCTTGAAAATTTTTATTCGACCAGATATTAACTAAATGCCATTTTGCCAATTTTTCAATACCAAATACCCGAGTACAAGAGTAACACTGAATAGTCGAAACGAATTAGATGCACTTAGCATCTGATTTTCAGCAAGAATCTTGGAAACTCGGTGTCGCGTTCCCAACAAGACGTTTCATTTCGAGCGTGACGCCTTTAGAGTCGATCCTCTTGTCAGTCAAACATCCAGTCACAACAATTCAGCGGGTGGTTGCCGATGGACAGACAGCTGTCTATTCAGACACGAAAAACGTTGCCATTCTGCGAGAAGTTTATCTTCATAAAAGCGAGATAACTGGCTATTATTCGGTCGATCGTCTCTATTCTAACCAGCACGAAGGCAAAAGTCAGGAAGCCACGTGAAATAAAAGGAAGGAAGCTTAGCTCTGAATGGGCGGAATTTTGACGAGAAGATGGTTCCCTCGAGGAACAAAAATCTCGCGCCTCTTCCTACTCCGCCTGGATTCTCCAACGAACAAATTTCCAGCTGAACCCATTTCTCCTTTCGTATTTTACACGCGAATTTCGTCAAAGCGACTATCAACGTTGTTTGTGGATTATTGGACAACATTTCTGAATCTGGAAGATTCAAATTGCGAATAAAATACAAATTATTTTGATTTTTGATGATTGAATAGCGCCACGTTAAGAGGGAATTTTGTGCCTTGTGTTTTGGTGGAATTCTTATCAGTTGTTAGATAACAGATTTATTTAGTGATGTTAACAAAAGGGAGGTTCTAAGCATCCAGGAGAATAAATTTCAATTATTTAATTCTGAAGTTTCAAAATAGACAGAATATAATGATATTATATAATAATATAATAATAATAATAAGAGCAGATATATAATTCATAGTTTATTGATAATTGAAGCTTAAAACTTCCAATAAAATTTTTTCAAGGTTAGGTATCATTCGTAAATCTTGTGCCACTATTTTCATTGAACTAAATTAAAATTTCAATATACTTTTCAATAATATCACCTTTAAAAATACGATAATAAGTGCGATAATAAACGTACCAATAACAGAACAAGACGTCCTTGTCAAAGTCCATTATTTTTCTCGAATCATTCGGTGCAAATTCGCATCGATCGTCGCATCTAAAGGACACTTTAGACGAAATTCTCCACTTAGAACATTATCCTTTCTGTTCAGTTCTAGCACCATTTCGGTACTCAGCCTCTTCAATAAAATTCTCATTTTGAGTGCGTAAATCGGCGAACGTAACGGTTATCTCAATCATCGCACTTTTCGAATTCATCGTACAACTTTTTCTATTGTCCAAATCTATAACATCTTCCTTTGACGTTTGAACGTGATGCAGATGTCGTTTTCCCGAAACGATCTCGAAAACTGTCATCGGAGCACAACTCGGCACGGAAATCGAAAATTCAACGCACAAATATCGGATTGCACGAGACACGGGGTGAAATCACGGGGTGCGAATGCCATCGGTCGATCGATCTTCCAGCTCGAATTTTCCATAATTCTGGCCATTTTCGGAATGGCGGCGGCTTTTTGTATGCCGCTCGCACGAAATCGTAGCAGGGACATGGGAAAGCCCGCACAATGGAGTCATCGATCATTCGGTATGAGAGTTGCTCGATTGCTGGTCTAACCGTGCGGCCTCTCGTCGGCCCACGAATGCGAGCGTAATCGAGTGTATTTACTGAATGTTTCGTCGAGTGCACGCGAATCCACGCGTTTCGTGCGCTTCTCTTCCGTTTGTTTCTATTGTTCCACGAAATTCCGAACAATAAGAGAAATCGCGAGTGCGAACATTTTTATCTGATTGTGGTTGCTTGTGTATTATTTTTCATATAAACTGAAAGTTTTAATTGCATACGATTTTGTTAATTGATGTGGGATTCGATTTTCTCCATATATTTCTCCGCCTCGTACAACACGTCTTAACACACAGAATACACTCGGTCAATTAACACGTGGTCGACTTCTAAGACAAAAGAGCGTCGTTAGAAGTCCTACCAACTTAGCTTGCAGTAACAAGCGATCATACCAACCTAGCATTTCTCAACAGATTTGTTGTTTAATCTGCACAAAAATTAAATTGTCTGTGATAGGTTTAGATGTCTTTCTTGTACAGGTTGCTCCATGTTATTTTTAATTGTTATATATTATGGTTTAATTTTTAATTATGAATTAGGCCATTGTTACTGTAAATGGTACAACATGGATCGTTTAAACATATTGAAATTAATTTTAGTTGGTCGTATAATTTCCTACAAAATGGACATTTTTTAAGAATGTTACGAATATTTAATAATCACAGTGTGAAATTGTTAGGTTAGGTGTAGGTTAACATTTGAAAATTAAAAAGATGGTCGATCTTTATCGATATTCGACTAAGGAACTGATTACGTACGAAAAACAATCGATCATTTTCATAACCTCGAATCGAATAGACACAAAGTTATTCCAAACGAATATTCGAAACTTATTTTCCAATTTAAGGTATGTTTTATAGCAAATAAATTTATAGTACAGTAAATAAAGTATCATGCAAGAGGACTTTCGTAGATTTTGTAAGAATATGTAATGAAAAAAAAAAAGGTCTCTTATTGTCTTTCTTACAAAAATCTTCTTCCTCGTGAAATTCTGTTATCTAAACCATTTCCAATTGCAGGCAAATTCCACACAGTAAAAAATACAGACTTCGAATCAGCAAGTTTGGCGCATCCTGCGAAAGTTCGGCACAGACCAAGTTCAGTATAGTAAGGCGAAGACGAAGCGAGGGAAGAGGACAAGATGTTGTTGGTCGCAGATAAAAGGGAACTGCAGCAAGGCGACTGCGGCTTAGCATGACAATGCAGGTGCCTCATCCCACGTCAAAACGCAGCGTGGCGCCACGACGAGATAGGTACCAGACCGATCGACTGGTTTGTAATTGTTTAAGAGGATTAGCCAGAGTAAAGTTTACGCGTGTCCAGGCCGCAGAGGGAGAATAAAGAAGCCCAGTTGCTGATATTTATCCGAACATTAGACTCGGCTAAACTCGAATTTACCAGCCTGATCCCGGAAAATAACATTAAAAGTGACTGGAATCGTTTGAACGTCGAATCACACGCCTCATCAACCAACAGTCGCCTCTTTCAGACGAATTCTTGTGGTTCGTCGCTTTGCAGATATCTGAAGAATTTCTATATCGATTCTAACTTCCGAACAGGTTAGCTTTTTTCTTTCCTTTTTTTCTTTTTGGAGATCATAGTGTACCGGTTTGATTTTAGTAAGAATTCTTTAGGTAATTAGGAAGCAAGATTCAAGTTCGAGAAGCAGCTTGGTTTAATTTCAGTAACAGCCGCTTAAATTACGAAGGGCAAAGTTGCAGAGTCGAATCTCGACGCAAGATATTTGCAGAGTTTTATTATGAGAAGCCATTTTCTTATGAAAATTTGTTTAAATCAATAGGATAAAGGTTAAATCAATTTTATGCTATGATATACTTTAATTTCTAAAAAATGAAACTCTAATCTCGAAATAACAAACTCTGTGTAGCCTAACCTTAACAATTTACAAAAACGCGACGTAAGAGATAACGCAAACACACAAACATACGTAAACCCAAAGTGAAAGATACCAAAAAGGACAGCGACAGCTAACATACTGGACCCAATTCGCAGGCAACATTATCATCAAACCCGAATTAACGAATATCGACGTACGAGGAGAGCGAGAGGACCGATGCACGAGGGCGTTCAGGTGAAAAAGATCGGCCGACAGTGAGAATCAGAACTATGAGACGTGAGGGAAGTTCGATCAAGATGAAGATTTCCTGATCTGATGCACGGCACAGAACGGATGTCGCGGGTGGCCGCAGGTGGCGCCCTCGATATAAGCTCTTCTGACTGAACCGCTGATACAGGACCGCTCTCCTAAAACTTTCACGGCGGAATGTGTCATCCTGTCACTGAACCCACATGGGGTAAGAGACGTCCCATGGGCCCGTCAACCGCGTCCCTCCAACTCCTATAGCTTTCTCCGTCTTTTTCTCTCGCTTCCTCCGAATCTACTTCATCCAAGTTAAACGCTGTTTCGTACACTGTTATTACGTAACTGTGTGGGAACTTCATTGACAACGATCACATTTATATCTGCTATTTGTAGCTATTAATCCACTGAAATGCACAGTCGTCTAGCAGGCAAGTCGTCTAACATGCAAGGAATGTTCAAGATATAAGTGTAGAACCGAATCTTAGCACTTTGACTGCCATGGTCATTGGTGACCGGAGCGCTTCAACTTCTTACAATTGTAAAAATTGTATGAAAATTGACAGCTAGGGCATTTTCAACATAACCAATGAATAGAAGATACTTTGAAATAAAAAGTGCCCCATTGAACAATTAAACATTTTTATTAGAACATCAATAAAAAAAAATGAGGACAAATGTTGCATCTAACGGTGCACTCATATCTTTAAGGGGAAATCTACGAATAATATTATAAACACACCATAGAAAATAATCGTAACTGCTGCTTTATAATCATATAATTGAGGTTAGAAGTGTGAACACACCTTACTGTTATATATAGAATGAGCAAATACTGTTTACTAATATCT
>NT_177040.1:22277-23245 GCF_000188095.3 Bombus impatiens
TAACGAAAGCGAATGGTTTGTTGAAATACGAAAGCGAATGGTTTGTTGAAATAAACGAAGCCTTCTTATAATATGTTGCTATCAACTGTTAGCAAGGCGCCACGGTGATCCCCCGTGACCACCAATAAGATAAACAGTCCATTGGGGAAGAATGTTGTCTCACATCATCAATTTATTGTTATTTTGCCATTATGTGCTTTGAGTAATAAAAATACTACCGTGTCGCCCTCTACGAAACATGTGATTTCGGCGTGGCAGTGGAAGTGTTAAAAGAAAGTCTGTTCTAAAATGAAAATTTATAAAATTTCTGAATATATCAGAGAATTCTATGTAGCATTTTCCATATACGTAGACGAGAAAGAAAGCTGAATTTGTGATGGGAATATTTACACATTTGATATGGAACAATTAGTATAACAATGAGTTAAGGGTTGAAACACAAGAAAATGCGAAGCAGAGTGCAAAGTTATTTTGTAATAAACATTCGTCAAATCTGTGAATACACATACATTCATATACACAAAGAGAAAACGTAAATGCGTTGTAGGATGACTAGGATGATTTCGCGTGAAGAAATTAGTGGCCCACTGGATTGAGGTCACTCGCTTAAAATAAATTCATATTTGAACAGTATCTTTGTTTTAGTAAGAACTCCCTCAACAACAAAGCGATTGAAAAGTAGCTGTAGCGCCTACGCAAAGATTAATTAATTAAATAGACGTTGCAAAACGTAGAGAATACTAACCCGATTCCGCTTGGAAATCGGAGCAAGCTCGATGAAACCCGGTTAGGATGGTTCTCCGTGTAGCTTTCACGACGTAGATCTAGCGGTTCCTAATTAACCCATCAGGAAGTCAGGCGTTAATGAAAGCGCAGGAGACAGTGTGCCCTGTCAGGGACAGGTGAGACACGCGTGTGTACACAGAAGAGCGACCAGTCGCGTTAAAGCAAAAAAAAAAAGACGCAAA
>NT_177040.1:23299-23801 GCF_000188095.3 Bombus impatiens
CGCGGAAGAAGGGAAAAAAGAAGGAGCGATGCTGGGTCGGAACGTGGAAGGGAACACCGACTAGGAGGCGAGACCCCGGCTATCCTGGAAGGTGGGCACCGAGATATAATACTCGACTACCTCTACCAGCCGCGATAAGTGTCAACTGCAGCGTGCCAGATAAAAAGAACGTAGGAAAAATAAAATTTAGCTCGGTGATCCATCATGAGGCTACGGACGCCGGACGCGCAGGCTCGTTCAGGATTGGCTGACTCCTCCCAAAGACGGTCACGTGACCGGCGTCGTGAACACGCCCAGTTTTGAAAAGGCAGCACCCTGACTATACCTTGATGTATACCGCGACTCGTTTGCCGGAGAACCAAAGGGGAGGGAGGAAGAGAGAGACAGGAAGGGAGAGAGAGACAGAGAGAGAGCAAGAGAGAGAGAAAGAGAAAAGGAGCCTAGGGTGAAAGAGAGAGGCGAGAACTGGACACACCAGACCCTTGTGGCTCGCAATCTCACC
>NT_177040.1:23910-36307 GCF_000188095.3 Bombus impatiens
ATCTCACCTGCGTGCAGCGTTCGACCGTGCCGCCTTCCGCCAGACCAGTCCACCTAGCCAGTCCACTTCAGCGACTCTCGCCGACCGGATCGACGTCTACGCGTTCGCTGTTTCTCCGCTTACTTGCGCCAGCGACGACGCAATACCGCGTGCTCTGGCGGATTCCGGCAATCTGCCTCGGGATTTCTCGCGTATTCGCGATTTTCTAGATATTTTTGTCTACTACGACCAACTTGTTGACGTTGATCAGGGTTTGAACCACGCCGAGGATGTTAAAGTAAGGGGAGGAAGCTATGATGAAGTTGACTAACGTCTGAAAGCAAGTGAAACACTGCCAGAAGGAATATCGTACGCCTGGACTGTTGGTAAAAATAAGTGTGTCAACCAGTGATATTTCTGTGTTATAATCACAGCAAGCTCTTGATTTAAAGCTTTCCATTGATCATTACACAATTATCAAGCATCGTGGATACAGAAAAGTGTAGATGGAAGTCAACGTGGTAGCCGTTGGTCGAGATGTAAGCTAATCGCTGGAACGCTCCTTTCTCCGCAAATTGCTCTCTCCCTTCCTCAGTGAAAGAGTGCGCGCACCGAAGGACACGCTGGTAGCCCGGCAGCAGGTGGCCAATTGATGTATTCGCCTCCACGCCACGAGGATGATGATGATGGACATGGGCATGTACGGAACTTACGGCAAGCCTGACTCATACCCCAACTACGTGTGCACGGGTCAAGGAAATCATCATCATCATCAACCCGTGTCCGTCGGGGGACACGTGCCTGTGCCAGCTTCGCCGGAACTCGCTCCAGCACACTACTTCCCTCAGACTGCGGTCTCACCTTACTCGTCCTCTTCCTCGGAGAGCTTCCTGGCGTCAGAGTCAGCCACATCTTCCGGTACGCCTCCACAGGGCTTCTACTCGCCGTCGGCGGGTGTTCTGCACGAGGATGGTTCCACGACCGCGATAATCTCCTCGGAGAACGGTCTGAGTTATACTAATTTGGACTACGCTTCCTCGTCGTCATCGTACGGTCAGCAGCACCAGCACGCGAACGGCTCCCATGGATCGGTAGATCCTCACCAGAGTTACCACGTTCAGCAAGCGGCGTACAGAGACGACCATCATCATCATCACCATCCCGCTTCTTCCTCGGGCAACGGTCTTCATCAAGGTCCCATGATGACCGCTGGCCACTCGAGAACGGAGCACGACCAACAGTTGCACCATCAGTCTTCTAGTCATCACCATCATCACCACCATCATCATCACGAGCCCGACTATCAGCTCGCTGGTACCACCAACTATCTACATCAGCTGCCCACCACTGAAGACTCGCTTCACTATCATTCGCAAATCCGACAAAACGACTACAGTGCACATTCCGCTGGCCACTACAAAGAGGAAAATCCGGATCCATCGTGTTATCACGTGTTGCAACAGTCGGGCCATCCTCAACACCCGCACCAACATAGTCACGGACATCATCATCAACAGCATCCCCATAGTCACCATCCTCCGCAGCAGCAACAGCCGCAACAGCCACACGTACCCACTTACAAATGGATGCAAGTGAAGAGGAACGTGCCCAAACCAGCTGGTACGTATTTTGATATTCGATGATTTGGGAGGAGGTTTGACTGGCGTGAAATTACTGGTCCGTGGGGCGATCCGGAGGCAGCTCGTTATTCAGCTTCTGTTTATCCAACGAGATGACTATTTTAAGTGTCACTAGTGGGAGAATCGTGCCTGTCCACTCTATTGATTCCTATCTCATGGAAAATTAATGGTCAATCGAGAAGACGGTCCGATAGAGTTACTTTTCAATCTTGTATCTTCCACGATGGTTTCATTCGGCTTATCGTTGATTAATGCGGATGAAAAGTAGGTTCAGGTACCTTTTCGATATTTGATGCGTTTGATCTACGTACTTCGTCGACTTTAGTCATAAAGTCGTATATGGTTTGCAAATAGAGGTTATTTTCACTTCTTTCAATTCTTTGTAAAATCCAGGAAGAAGAATTGTCGTATTTAAATTTTTGAGTGATATGGACACAATTTACGAAATCTTAAAAAGTAGACAAAATTGTTTGTAATTTTAAAAAATATAGTGTCTAGAAAAAATGGCATTGTGCGTACCAAGTACTTAAGTCCACATATATCAAAAATATGAGTACAAAAATGTACCGTAAAAGTGAAATGTATAGAACGCTTCGTTGAAAAATCAGGATATTTGGCTGCACTTTTTGTAGCCTCAGTATATTCCTATGGTTCACATCCGACGTGTTAAAAACACGCAGCATTGGGGTTAGGTGTTAAAAAGAAAAAACAGGGAAATAGGTATTTTCCTTTCAACAGACTTCTCCATCGCTGCTTTCCACGTTACTCACCCCGAGTTCTTGGAACAACAATTTGTAACGTTTAAGTGTCGCGACACGACCCAATTGTCGCTCGTTGACGACACTTTACACAAGTTCGTGCATCTCGAATGGCCGTCGCTGGTGAAATCGTGACGCGGTCCATTCGAAGCATCGAAGTCGAGAGGTTTTTCGCCTGGGTGGTGAATTCAATTAAGATTGACGGACAACTAAAATGTGACGTACTTGTTGGCCGACGACCTAGTGCCTTTCAAACGCAAACTACACGTAACGAGATTAATAAAACGTGACACGTAATTCCGGTTCGACAGACATCATTAATCTTGCACATGCTTCTCAGCCGATCGCGATTAGCCACATTCCTGTCTTCGCGGAGCTAGCTATCATTATTATTCTTCAATTTATCATTACGATTAATTAAAAGTGAATGATTGGGTACACAGAATTTACCAAAGATCGGGTTGTTCGAAAAACGTCTTTATTAAAAATTTCCATTATGAAACTGCAATAAATTATTACCTTCGTTGAATATTAAAGCAAATTACCGAGAAACATAAAAAAGTCATTGATACGAGAGGTAGAAGTTCCTAGAGAAAGAGAAGAATTTTTTCAGTCAGCTGGAATATTCGCTTCTATATTTCTCATTGGTTAAATGTATTGGCAACTAAGTGATTACGGATTTCGTCATTAGGTGGTAATGGCAAAATCCGTAATCACTTAGTTGCCAACCTAAAAGTAAAATCTCATTATTATTTGTTGTGGTTTCTATAAAACTTATTCGAAAGACATAGATGAAATGCTTTAAAAGTTTGTAAAAGCTATTCGGAGAAATTCATTGTCAAAATGAATGAAAATGACGAAAAATTTTTTCAAGAGAGGATTCGTAAAGTAGCAGATGACAGGAAATCTGATTCTAATTAGACGTTTCATAACTCTCGCTACAAACTTCCCGAACAAGCTAATATTTTTCAACTCGAAATTGTTCTTATTTCACGCAATCAAATGAATCAAATACCAGACGCTTCAACGATGATTTGCAACATCGTAAAATCAAGATGTAGATATCGATTTCTACGTGACAAATTAAGAAGCACCGCTGATAATTACCGAGCCATGGTAACTAACTGTAATTATCTCGCGTGAAAATTACAAAGATACCGAAAGGAAGCGAAGAATGTTAGGTTAGACGAAAAGTATAACAAACACGTATATGTTTAACGTTTCTGTAGAAAGAAGACATCCACGCGGTTATTCGTGAGCCAGGTAGAAATCAAAATTCGATACAGTAAATGATAAGAGGGCTTACTGAGATAGAACGAAAATTTATCGGTATTTATACTGTCTTCGGCTGAGTTATTTAGCCGCTGTTTACGCCCGTGCGACAGTCGTAAACGAGCTTGATAAGATTATGCACACGAATGCAACGCGTAACAGAAGATACCCCAAGCTTTTACGAGAATACCGTAGCTCCACGACCATAAATCTACCACTTGCGAATCGCTCGTCGGCTATCTTTCTTCCCTACAAACTACTCTCCATTACTTCGCCACGATAGATCTCTGATGCTTTGATTCGTGGCGTCAAGCATTTGAACAAGTTATCATCGGAGTTATGACGTTAAAACTATGTTCTAATATTGGGTTGGCAACTAAGTGATTGTGGAATTTTTCATTAGATGGTATTGGCAAAATCTGCAATCACTTAATTACCAACCCAATAGTTGGTCAGTTTTCTGATAATTGGACCTTTTGAATTTCAACATTTTCCGATATTTCTTGGCATTTAGAGGATTTTGTATCTCAATAGCGGGAATTTTTGCAGCATCTGAAGAATCTTCAAGATCATTGACGCGCTATGTAGAAACGTTGGCATTTCGAAAATGTAAATTTAGAACACTTGGACGATTTGAAAAATGATCGTCGCGCTATGTGCGACAGTGATATCTGAAAAATCTGAAATCGAATATTCGGAATGATTGTCGTGTTACGTAACATACGATACTTGGAAGGTGTAGATTTATTACTGAAAACTAATAAATTGTTACTTGTTTCTTGTTTGAAAATTGATTGCTACTTTGTCTTATTCCTTTACATAGAACTGTAGATAGAAAATTGTAATGGCTATTTATCATTTCCTGAATCTTTTCTCTTTTTCCTTTTACAACATAAACGATCCTACTACAGCGTGTTTATACACGGAAAAAGATATTTCGTGCATACCAAACGCGATATATCACGCACGTTGGGTTCGATAGTGATCACGATAGATATCGAAAAGCCCTGATAAGATTCGCGCTTAAGAACGAAATTCTTGCACTCGAGTTATCTGATCATTTCGAAAGAAACGCCGCGGCGATAACAGGTATCGCGCCTGTAAAGCTTTAATTAAAAAGCGATATATTTTCGTAGCGCGTACGATCGTTTTGAGGCAAAAAGAAAAAAAAATAATGCTAACAACACATTGAAATGACCAAACGCTTAAAAAAAGGCAAAAAGAAAGGAAGGGAGGAAGAAAAAAAAATGAAAAATCATATAAAATGCTAATAATACAGAACTGAACGCGATAACCTAAAGATTGCACGAAAGACACGGTAATCACATTACGCAAAACGGCAATTGAATGTGACGGACGAACAATTTATCTCAGATAGATCGAGTGAAAAGTACCGAGTGGTTAAACGCCTAACGATTTGCATAAGTGCGTGTAATTATAAACGTGGAAACGAAAATAGGGGAGAAAAAAAAACACCAGGCGATTTGATCGAGCGCAGGACTCAGGTCGTGGCTAGTTCAGTTGTCAAACTGTTAAAAACTTCATGAATAAGCAACGCGCAACAACGCCTGTTATCGAGCAAAGATCAGTCGAATTCCGGCGATTTAAAGTCGATTTCCCCGCCCCATTCAACCAGCCGTATACGCAGAAAGGTATTTTCCATCAGACATTGCACCAGTTTCGTTATTACATAAACGAGAATATATAGAAGAAGGAATTTCAATTTTAACGACTAGCAGCTAATCGACCAATGAATAGGTACGAGGGAATAATCTAACGTGACTAGTTCGATTACTTGTTTTTTTTTTTAGAAAACCAAGGCATAAAAGTGATTAATAACAGGTAGTTAGAGGCATTGGAATGGAATTCGAAGGAGAATTACATTATGTAGTTTTCAGATGTTAAATCGATATTCGATGATAATATCGTTCTTGTTTTCAATAATTAACGTGCTGTTTTTTTCATTCACTCGGAGATTTAAGTCAGCTGATTTGATTCTTTGTAACAATACTTAATCGCCTAATTGTTTCTTCTATCTTATTATATACTAAGTTAACCTATCAACAATTCTTATTTTGTTTTAAATAAAGGAAAGGAATAATGCAATATCTCAGAAAGAAAATTGTAACAAATAAAACCTTCAAATAGGATATTTTTTCTTGTTATCTCTTTATTCAGAGGTAGGATCACAATAGCTATTATTTTATTCTATGGATAAATCTATCATACCGTTCTGAGCCAGAGAAACCTTTATTGCACATTCTTACATGAACTAGGGATAGAAAACAAAGAACATCTTAACTATCGATTAAATCTATCGATTGTAACTAGAACTATCTTCTAGTTACTATTTCTTGTAATTAACGCATCTGCATATGAATGACGAGCACGAACTCACGAGAAAGAAAACATCCCACTGACCTCACTAAGGAAATAAAATAGTCAATTCTGCACGTTTTGTTTACGACGAAACAACGAATGCGAATGGTTTGTTGAAAGAAACGAAGCATTGTTATTATATGTCGCTATCAACTGTTAGCAAGGCGCCACGGTGCTCACCCGTGACCACCAATAAGATAAACGGTCCATTGGGGAAGAATGTTGTCTTACATCATCAATTTATTATTATTTTGCCATTATATGCTTTGAATAATAAAAATATACCCGTGATATCCTCAGCGAAACATGTGATTTCGGCGTGGCAGTCAAAGTGTTAAACTACACATTTACTCAGCATCAATTTTCCCCGCTATATACATTAATATAATATTTACTGTATCGTGCCAATAATAAATACCAATGTCTAGTAACGAAATACTTTATACTCTTATAATTGAGAAATTATCTGAGAAAAAGTCCTACCTATATAAATTACTATAAATAACTACATAGATATATAAATTTTCTAATGGAATAGTTGAACTATTATACAAATTTGTATTCATTTTATGAATATGAAAAGAATATCTTTAAGGGCCATTACACTTATCAATTGAAAGGTATCTAATATTAAAAAGCCAGATTAATTAATATTTCAAACGCAACTTAGATATATACATTTTCTAATGGAACAGTTGAATTATTATACAAATTTGTATTCATTTTATAAATATGAAAAGAACATCTTCAAGAGTCATTACACTTATCAATTGAAAGGTATCTAATATTAAAAAGCCAGATTAATTAATATTTCAAACGCAACTTAGATATATACATTTTCTAATGGAACAGTTGAATTATTATACAAATTTGTATTCATTTTATAAATATGAAAAGAACATCTTTAAGAATCATTACACATCATTTGAAAGATATCTAATATTAAAAAGCCAGATTAATTAATATTTCAAACGCAACCTAGATATATACATTTTCTAATGGAATAGTTGAATTACTGTACAAATTTGTATTCATTTTATAAATATGAAAAGAACATCTTTAAGGGCCATTACACTTATCAATTGAAAGGTATCTAATATTAAAAACCCAGATTAATTAATATTTCAAACGCAATTTACTCAGTTCACGAAAAAAGTCTTTCAATTATTTATTAAGCAGAAAAACGATCCTGTCAGCCATCCTTAACATCCTAAATCCGTCGTCGAGGAATTACTTTACCCTGAACGGAGACATTGCGGAAACGATTTAAAAATTGAAATCAAGGTGTCGTAAAAATACGATAAGAAGGCAGTAGGAGGCTCGAAGCGTTCCCCTCTCTGATAATTTGCTTAACAGCGAACAGGGTTGCAAGCAATCGCCGGGTTCGAGCAGCTAAGCCTAGCCCGTTGAATGGAGCTTGTCAGGATTACCAGCGTTTCGCTTAATAGCTCATTATAATCGAATTAATAACGCCGGCCGAGAAGTCACCGGGGGTGACGCTTATTACACCGGGACATGCAAACGAAACGTTGAGCCGCCCTCGCCGCGCTCACCCCTTTACCCTTCGCCGCCACGAGCTTCCGGTCCCGCGTTCCTTATCCGCGATTTCCACGCGGCAATAGAATCTAACGATCTCCGGCCGAAGGTTTTAGATTAAGGAACCGTGACTGCCATCGACGTTATCGATACGACGTTATCCCACCTGATACCATTCGAAAAACATTGCGTATCTTTTTATCTTTTTACTTATTTTACTGAATTCTCTCCAGCGACAGATATTTTCAAGTATATTGTGTTTTTATGTAAAGTAGCTCAGAACCTTTGCTCAGTTCCTCTTGACATTCTTTCAGTCCCAGCTTTTTTTGTGAAACGTGTGAAAGAAAAGCAGGATCCTGAAAATTGTTTCAAGATATATCATACACTTAAAAATTAGTAAATACAACGATAGTGTGAATGGTACTTAAGTGAATTTGTTATTTCCTTTGTTTATTTAAATTGTCTTATCTTTTAGTTAAAGTAAATTTCAAACAAACCTCTTGAAAGTGTTGGCAGCTGCTGGTAACGAAACTGAAATAAAATTCCGAGTGCAAAGGGTTAATACGCTCGATGTTGTGTATGTTCAACGTTATATTTTGACAAATTACTGTATATTGTATATATTATAGTCTCACCTTGCAAGAATATTCGATATGTTACTTGGCATACTGTACAATTAATTCAACGACAAATGGATTTGTTTTTAGTGAATCCCTTTCTGGTGTATATCTGCATTACGTTGTCTTGTCTCACAATCCTGAAACATTATATAACAACCATAAGAAAAACAACAAAAGACGAAGCTTCTGAAGCTCATTGGTTTTATAAAAGAATTACCTACAAATGATGAATGTCATTATTATCTAAATAAAATCTACATTAATAGAAGATCTTAAAAGATCTTTTATGCAAATAAAAAACGATACAGAAAATTAGAAAATTATTTAATAAAACTTACTATCAATCTGCGTTCGTCGAATAAAACTTTCGTCCAACGGATGTAACGCAATTCCAGAGGAGAGGCAGCTTCTTAACGGAAATAACGAGATGGGCGGAGCAAAATGGAGGGGGATTTCGAGAGATTTTGGTTGGTGAAGTTTTTTGGTTGGCCAGCAGAGCACAATAGCTGTGCTTTTTCCCTCGATGCTTCCATAATGCGTTCCGGGGGTCCATGGAATCTCTATGGGGACGCCCGGTGTGGACCACCACCCTTCTTCATGAGAAAAGCAGGAGAAAAAGGCCAACAGAAAAGGGAGAAAGAGAGAAGAAACAAGCGTCACGGGGCTGTCAGCTCTCCCGATTTATCATACACCACTCGATTTCTTCTCTCTTGTAATCAATAGCAGGATTGGCCAACACGCTCGAGGAAAAAACGACGGAACAAATAAGCAAGCCCCTGCACGAGACAGTAGTAATTCCCTGTATTCGTGCTGGTTTTAGAAACTAACACGTTACCTCGTCATGTATGTATATGTACTCACTTTTTCCCTCCTCTAATAACAGAGAATGCTTGAATAGGTAGAATTATTCGAATTTTTCTGCAATCACTGCCTTTTATTAAAAGGAACTTGTTTGGTAACAGAATATAATTTTCTAGATAGCCACAGGTTATAAAAGCGACATAGATTCAATGGTAAAAATTTCTTTACAACTTATTTCATAGAAAGTAAGAATAGATGGAACTATTGGAGTTTCTCTAGAATCACTATTTTATACTACAGGAATCTTCTTTAACAACAGAATACATATGTATATATGATCTTTTGATAATTGTCTCATCTCACAGAATTGTTCTATTCTATAGAATGGGTTCTATTGGGTTGGCGGATTTTGTCATTAGGTGATAATGCTTCACTTAGCAATCACTTAGTTGCCAGTCCAATATATTTATTGAAAATGTTGTTATTTCTGTATTTAGAGGTAGGATCGCAATAGCTATTATTTTATTCTTTGGATGAATCTATCACACCGTTCTGAGTCGAAAAACCTTTATTACACTTTCTTACATGGGCTAGGGATAAAAACAAAAGAATATCTTAAACCTATCAATTAAATCCATCGATTATATCTAGAAGTATCTTCTAGTTACTAATTATTGTAATTAGCGCATCTGCATATGGATGGCGGGCGCGAACTCGCGTTGTCATTTTCAACAGAAAATTTCGTTACGATTTAAGTCATAAAAAAGTAATGAAACTTTAGATATCAAAAAATCTTGGAACTATTGGAACTTCTCTCGAATCACTATTTTATACTACAAAATCTTCTCTAACAACAGAATACATATATATATATATATATATGATCTTTTAACAATTGCCTTATCTCACAGAATTGTCATGGGTTCTGTACCTATTGAAAACTTCATTACGATTTAAGTTATAAAAAAGTAATGAAACCGTAGATATGAACAAATCTTGAAAAATCGAGAAAATAAGGACAAATAAGAAACTAAAGAAGAAAATTGAGATCATCTGATGTTGGAACTTTTAAAAATTAGACACAGTGATGAAATCGTATTATAAATAAGAAATCGGACGTACCACAAAGCCTGTTACAATAAAATGAAGTCTGAATAATGCCCCGAAATATTACAAATTAGGTAATTTAGCATAAATCAGGGCTAATGCAAAAAAGTGCAGAAGCAATTGTAAGGAATCGCTGCTAGTCGAATTGGTTGCCGTGTTTTCGCCATTTCGCCAGTTTTACGGCACATTTCGCGTTACTTACGAAGAGAGTAGGCGGCCAGTTTCATTGCACGCTTTCGTTCGTCCACGAACGTCGGCCCTTTACGTTCCACCGTGTATACACACCAGCTTTCTTGTGCTGCTGCTTTACGACGTCACGTCACGTATCGAGCTAACCTTCAAATCGACTTCATCAATCGCAATGCTGCTGACGAGAGCGTGCCAGTAAAAACCTTATCTCAAGAATCGTGTCGTTTATCGAGTAAATTGAACACGTTTTGAATATATTCTAAGACAGATAAAGGAAAGACTGAATTTTTATTTTTTTCCAAAATTTGGATCGTTTTAAAATGCAGATAAATCTATCTATGATTAGTTAAAAGACTTTGTGACTATGAAATTACAATATTAGACATTTTGATTATTAATTCATTGTTATGTTTTAATTCGCCATTATGTTATTTTGTTAAACAATAATGAAGTGGAAATTTACTGACATGGTAAAATAGCCAGACTTAACAAATATATGTTAAAATTCTTCATTGTTTGGAGAATCAGAATAAAATACAATACTAATAACTGGACAATGGTTTTTTATACTTGTCTATTGATTGTTATCTGCACTATGTTCAAGGATAATTCCAAAACATTGAACACGAAGCAGTTCTTCCTGAATTTCCTGCTGCTACGTTTTCCTCGTGGACTTCGTAACACACAGCTACAGTTACCATAACACTTCAAACAAGTAAGAAAACGAAAAATCTCTGATCGAGCTAGAGAAATCAGCGTCGAGCGATTTTGAAAAAGGAAAAGCTCATAGAAACAATAACAAATTCTGTAAAAAGTGGGAAGCAAAGAGAATTGCAAAAATACAAATAACACGATCGACGAACGTTTAACATCAGCGAAATCGTCTAACTTGAGAAGAAGCAGGAGAAACAAAAGTGGAAAAAGGATGTGAACGAAATAACACGGCACGGATGCAACTGACGTGTTCCTCGTGCGCAAAAAGACCAAATTATCGCAAACCTAAACCGTCCGTGATCATAAGCCAGCGATTAGATTGAACAGGAAGAGGATAAGAAAAATGGAAAACGCGAGCGATATAAGTGGAGTGCAAAATAGAAAGAATGAGACGTCGTGAAGTAATGGTAAAAGGAAAATTCTTAAAGAAGAACGAGGTGTAGCATTAAAACGTGTGTGAAAGTCAACTAAAACAACGAGAGCAGAATATTAAAAGATCTGAAAATTGCAACAACAGAAAGCAATTTATAAAAGTAGGAAACACGTAATTCCCAAATACTTACAATAAGGAACACATAAACAATGTTATTTGTTGCAAACTATTCTTATCACACACTGTGTATCTCACATCCTGTTTCACCCACGCTACCTTCTCCTTAACTTAATTTTCAGCGAGCAATAAATACCCAAATACTAAACTCACCATAGAAAATTCAACTCTGGATAAAATCAAGAAATAAAACCAATGAAACTGAATTGCAGTAAAAAGCTGCGTAAACCATTTCCAAATACTACAATTATTCTACAAAATTCCTTCCACGAAAATATAAAATAAAACCAACTGAAGCCAAATGGAACTATTGGGTTGGCAACTAAGTGACTGCGGCTTTTGTCGATACCACCTAATGACAAAATCCGCAATCACTTAGTTGCTAACCTAATAAACTGTCTAAAAAGTTGAATAAACTATTTCTCCTCTTGTTTCACCAAACAAAAATACTTTTAACATTTCCAGCAAAAATTTACAGCATCGTTCTTTCATTGCCAATGTTAAGAAATATTTGAACAGTAGAAAAACACGATTAGATGAAAAATAAGCGCAAGAACGTGGCAGAATTAAAGAACAGCTTCTCTCTTTCTCTGTGGCCGGAAAGGCTCAAGTACTTGGTACACGAAGAGCGGAAGAAAACAGAACGAAGAAGCAAGAGGTAGGTCGGTCAGTTTGCGAGCGAAGGTAGAGTGGAGCGGCTGACCAAGCAAGCAAGGAAGCAAGCAAGCAAGCAGTCAAGCAGGCAGGGCAGCGTGTTGCGGCGCGGCTGGGGCCGTCGGCGGACGCGTGAGTGAGTGGCCGATATCTCGCGAGGGGATCAGAGGATCGTTCGCGTGTTTCCACCCGGGCTGC
>NT_177040.1:36325-88299 GCF_000188095.3 Bombus impatiens
CCCGCCGAACCTGGCAACCCCGGATCCCGCAAGTCCCGCAACAACCCTGGCCGGCTGCCTAAGTAACTGACTCCCCTTTGCTCCCTCGTCACTCGCCCCTTCTCTCTCTCTCCTTCTGTTTCTCTCTTGCTAGCTCGCTCGCGCCCGCGTTGCAACGCGCTGACAATCAACGACCACCCTGTCCACGTGTCTCGCGCAACGGTGATTTTCATTTCCGCGGCACTTCACCGACGATATATCGCGACGACGCGAGCGTGGCTCGAGTGCTGAAAAAACCTCGAGTTCAATGCTGCGACCATGTCGGAGTTTGGGGTTGCGAAAAGGTGTTGCTTTGAGAAGATCGAACGTGTGTGTGTGTGTGTTTGTGTATGTGTGTGTATGAGGGATGGAAGTGGAGGTGGTTGATGTTGGAGTTGGAAGAAAGGAAAGAAGGTGAATGGGAGGCGAACGTGTTGGGGCTTGTAAAATTAAACTCGGTGTATAGTAGGTGTTTCTCTTTCAAAAATAATTACATTGCTTTGGATTTATGAGTTTGGTTTACGAATCACGTTGGTGATAAGAAAAAAGGAAATTAATAAGATTCAAAGGCTACTACCATGCTATTATATTTTAATGGCTTCCTACATTTAAATGGTTGAGGTTAACTACAGAGAGATTATATCGGATAAGTAGCAAAATCTTGTAGTAATTCGTTGTAATGATACGTCTTTCTACACTGCGTTATCTGTTAATGAATTTTTAGTTGCAAGAAGAACAGATCACAACTCCTATAATCTCGTTTTATTCTTCCAAATTAAAAATCGTCTGGAAATTTATCAGTTCCATGGCAAAGCCCTCCATTAAAGTTCTTTAAAGAACGAAAACTTCTTTATGCCTTAAATATCTCCATTAATTTTGATAACGATCATTTTGGTTTTTAGAAATTGAAAATGACCCTTATAGAAATCAGTATATCTTTAAATCAGACTTTGTACATCGAACTTTTAACATTTTACCGACTGCTAGTGATTCAACAGCATACGCACGTCCGACCGGCATCTCAGGCGCAGACTCTCCCTAGCGCCGGCTCTGTTTCGGTTTGAACTCTCCAATACCATTCTTTTTGTTCATCGCGAACGGTACGTTTTTCAAATTGATATAAAACTGTGGCAGCTTACAAAGCAACGCAACTGACACAACTAAGCAAGGTACCTTAGTCCTAAATAACAAATTACTGCTCAAATAATGAGAAAGATTGTCGGCGATAAAAAGCCGATTAATAGATTATCGGTCGGTGAGCGTCGGAGACAAAAACTCGATTAATAGGCTATCGGTCGGTAGACATCGGTGACAAGAACCGATTAATCGACTATCGGTCGGTAAAGTGTTAAAAGAATCAGATGTGATGTAATTTAGATCAAAGAAAGTTTAAAGACCTAACCTTACATGTTAAATACAGATATTTGTAATCAATTAATTTATCCTTAAATACATAGAAGTGATTTCACGAGAATTAAATTTAAGAATCAAATGGAACTTTTATTTAGCTAGGATTGCGGTTAGATTAAAGTTATCTTAAAACGATCGGATAAGTGAAACTTACATTTCACCGTGCGACGATAAGCAGCATCATAAATCGATTGGAGAGGAGCAAGAAAGTCTAGGCAACAAGGCCAATAAAAATGTTAATCTTAATACGCGAAATCGACTGACCTCGAGGCCATAAATAAAGCTGACTGCACGCAATCGTTCGGCACTATGGATCATGCCAAGAAATTCAGATTTCGGCCTTAACTAAAAAGCAAACACTTCTTACCAAAAAAGAGAAAGGCAAAAACGGAATTCATTACCATGCTCAGACTTTGCTCGTTGAGTACGTACATATACTATTAACCTTATTCCAATGGTTTAGCTAAATTTTTTATTTTTACAAAGTAAGGTAATTGTTTATTCAGATCATTGATAGTACACAGTCGATTTTATATAATTGGCCAAGTAGTTTCGATCGAAATCTCGTTTGCAAAAGCCCACCGTTTATAGTGACTCAGGACATTGGTTATCGCGATGCTGAAATCAAAGTAGCCATCGTGACACCCGATGACAAGGGGTCGAACAGAAGGAAATTGTGTCAGTAAAATTGTTTTGTTGCTTCTTATATACATCGACAAGATCCAATCGATACATATACTGTATAACAATTTTCGAAAAAACGATTTATCTATTAGCTAATTACAGATCAGAAATTAGTTTCTATACTGTACAAATTCATGTAACGATGCTTTGCTCCTACCGAACCTTAAGAATTCTCTAAATTCCAAACGTTCTTATATTTAATCCTAATTGTGTTATTAAGTATTCAATGAAAAAGACATGACTGCCTTCGCTATGGGGGTCATCAAAAATTGAAGAAAACAGAAAGTTAATACACCAACCATCTATTATCTATGATTTAGAGTAACGTGCGTTATCGTTCAGTCGGTACAATCGTGAGAAAATATTTGCTCGGACAGATGCAAAGAGAGTACGCGTGCAATAGTTACATTCGTTTGTACGTACGTATGTAAGTAGATCCATTCTTTTGCAAGCTCTCATAACAGCACGTGATACAGATAAATGGCGAGATCGGATTTCCCCTTCATTCGTATTCTTTATTTAAATGGTCGGTTTATTAGAAGGATGATACAATTAAAAAGTAATATAATAATATTTAATAATAGTAATAAATAATATAAATTTTGAGATACCTGCGAACAATATGTTGTTAAAGATCCTCGGTATTCAAAGAATATTAACCCTTTACACTGCTATGTCGAGTGTGACTCGACATCAGTTTTTATCTCAGCAGCTCCCTTGTCGATCCAAATTAATAGATTGTAACCTGGAAATTGTTTCAAGATATATCATACACTTAAAAATTACAAAATACAACAATAGTGTGAATAAAACTATATTTAAGTGAATTTCTTTCTTCCTTTATTTATTTAAATTGTCTTATTCATTAGTTAATGTAAATTTCAAATAAAACGCTTAAAAGCGTTGGCAGCTGCTGGTAACGAAACTGAAATAAAATTCCGAGTGCAAAGGGTTAAGGAAATTCACTGATTGTTAAATTCACTGTTTGTGAAATTCCGGAAGCGAGTGATTCCTTTCTCTATTTAATCAATATCCCGAATGTGGATAGAATCCATAACGTGCCATGTTATGGCTATCAAATACGACGAACAATATATTATAAATACATTCAATCGCACGCGCATAAATTTTTATCCGCCGCAAATATGTGAGCTCGTATTTCCCCTTTCAATTCAGTGTACAATAGAACTCCATTTATTGGAACGATTACGCGATTAATTGAGAAATATTTGGTCAATTAAAAAATAATATTGGATTAGCAACTAACCTAACATTACCACCTAATGACAAACTCCGTAATCACTTAGTTGCCAACCCAATAAGATGTTGTATTCTTCGATTACTTTCATCATACGAAATAAACGATTTGCTAGAAACAAAAAACAGCTGTTGTCGAATTTTCTGATCTTCATTAACGCGTAATAACGCAACATAGTGGAATCAAAAGTATAAAAAATCATCTGTGTCATGACTTATTATATTATTGAGTAAGAATTATCTATTGGGTTGGCAGCTAGTTAGTTTAGTTAGTTATTTGCCAGCCCAATAGATAGCGGAGAAAGCTGGTGAACTATTACATGAATATATATGCATATATATTCATATGCATTGTCATTGTTATATCCATTGTCTCTCGACGAGTTCAGGTGTTCAGATACGCTCGCCATAATAAGTATTTACGCGCCATTATATCTATTACAGCATTTTGGTACTAATTCTATACATATATAGTCAATTTTGCATCATTTACTAATATTATAGTACGCTACAAAAATTTGATACCATAAAAATGTAGAACTTGATGAAAAATACACTTCGCTGAAGAGGAAGACATACGAATATGTTTTTTAAACTAACAGGAATTTGATGTTTTGGTCAGTGAAATAAAATGTTGCCGTAGAAATGCATATGGAATCGTGACGCGACAAAACTCGTGCACATCAAATCCTGGAGCGATTCTTGAGGAACGTTTGGCGAACGAGCGTTGTAACAAAGCACGCGCACAAACGTAAAACACGATCGCGCTATTGACGTCGTTCAAGCAACAATAACGACTTTACGAGGCTCGTTAAACGTCTCGATATCCCTTATTGCCGTTCAACGAGCTTCGTTACAACCGACGAACGAACAATTCGCGTTTCGCGAAAGGCTTCTGCGCAGCAGACTCGATATTTATTGGTAAAACGCGACATAACTCTGCAAATTGCTTTTGAAACTTCGGAAAAAATGAACGATGACATTTTACAACGTCCATTATGGACCGAGATAAGGCGGTGAGTATAAACGCGGAATATTTAAAGGTAATAAATTAAACAAGTTATTACGGAATGTCAAACAGCAACAAGATGTTCCGAGGATGTATACCGGTTGATGGCTACTATATGCTACTTGTTCCATAATAACACGTTCTAATGGCTTTATTTTTGTTATAAATATTGAAAGAGATTGTTTCCTAAGTTTATGTTTAACGACCAACCTTGGAAAATTACTCGAGGTCCGTGCAGTCTTCAAGCTTGGTCTTTGTAAAGAAACATTCAATTATACGGGGATATGAGTGGAATGTTTGCTTAAAAGAAGTTAGGATGGCGTTGTAGCATGTAATCGGATGTGGAAATCAGATAGTTTCAAATACAGCTGGATCCTGACGAGTGGATCCTTTTTTTTTTTTTTTTGACCTACGGCCTACCCTGTTCAGATTTCTAGAAACGCAAGCAATACATCTATCGTAATAAGAAAATGATTAAAATACTCGAATTAATGACTGCGAAATGACTAGACCAATTTTAATGTTATCGGTACAGTTGGAATATTGAAACACGCTATTACAGCAAAACAGTCAAATTGCCACGATTAATCTTCTAAGAATTCTAATAATTTATTTCAATGATTATCAACTTTTACTATGGTCAGGTGCAAATTTATTTAATTTCCAATAAGCAATATAATTTCCAAATAAATAATATTCTTAACAGATAATATATAATGGAAACTAAAAATCGATATGAAGTTAATGAATCGCCGATCACCAAGCACAGCCGATCAAAATTTTATCCTCGATTTACAGTGAAATTTTCTCGAAAACAGAAGAAAACCATTGCTCGACAACGAAGAAAATCCGAAGAGGAAGGAAACTGGTGCCCTTATCCAGGTCCATCTTTCCGGTAACATAATACCCTATGGCTGCTCGCACGCACACATTTCATCCCCTCTAGTTCCTTTCTACGTCATCTGCGCCCTGCCCCCCTAGCTTTTAGCCTTTGAATAATATTTGAATTGCGTAATGCTCGTCTAACAGGGGCACGTTCCCTACCACAAGGCCAAATGATCCCGTATAATCAACGGATTAACGTCTTACGATTTTATCGACACCATTAAAGAAGCTTGTTCGGTGTACCAAATCGTCGTACATATTATCCTGGAATTTACTAAATTTAATTAGGAGAATATGACCAATTAGAAAAAATCAGAATGCAGTGAAAATAGATAAAAATTGATTGTCATTAATCGACTTTCTTTTTAGTAACCACAACAAGAAATAATATTTTCTAACCTCCTTTCATCCTTTCCCTCGATTGTATATTTATTGTACATAATTTAATATTAGAAGGTTACATAATTTAATGTTAGGTTAGAAGAAAATTTTCTTGAATTTTGTATCTGAAGAATTGAAGACTATCGTGACTAGAGTTCCTGCGTTAAATTTATTGTGTAGGTATCACAGAATACGATACTTTGTGCTATTATAGGTGGCATAATTATTTAGCAATTGATAAATTATAACGATGAAAACCGAATGGCTACATATTACATAGCAATATTTTCCCTATCGACCTGCAGGATCGCAATTCTACGATTAATAAACGCATCCTCGAAGAACCGGATCGAGAGTAGGAACTCTAAACCAGATTGATCTTAATGTTTTCGCAGAGACTCGATCTCAATTCGTTTTACCTCTCCTGTTTTATTTTCGATTCGATCTTCTCCTTTTTCCCCTGCTTTCAGAACGAATTATCAACGTACATATAATGAAACGAACCGATTAAAACTTGTAATTAACACATTCACTACACATGACCAGTCGACACGTACTTTCAAGATATGTGTATGATACCAACTTAGATGCGTGATACAAACCGAATGTCCACTTCTATCAGATATACAATAACGCACATATTTTCGTAGCACTTGAATAATCGACGAATATTTAACTTTAAGACATGTACAATTTACCAACAATATTTGAACACTCGCCGTAAAAAACTAAACCTTTTGTGCAACCAATACAATCATATCTTTACTCGTGATATTTCAAAATGTCTCGTGTAACATGTATAATATAATACATTATGTATATATAATAATACTTCCACGTGAACCACTGTATACATAGTGTGATAGATGTAATAGATATAATGAACGTAATAGATGTTCGAATGATTACAATTTATGTACATATAAAGATTAACTGCATAGATACAGGTGTGGCGCAGAACTATTTGTTAACAAGGCAATTTATATGTAACAAAAATCTGATTCACAATGAACGGGTGAAAACCATGCAACATCTGGATTCTGTAAAAGCTTCATTTAATTCCTACCTCCTTACTCTATACATTCCTCCACCGACCTCAAAAAAATCTAATATTGGATTGCCAACTAAGTGGTTGCGGATTTTGTCATTAGATGACATTGACAAAATCCGCAATTACTTAGTTGCGAACCCAATAAATTGCAAACAACAATCGAACGACTCCTTAATGACGAAAGCATCTTTTTGAACAGTTCTTGGATAGTTTTGAGTAGTAATAGACCTGGAAACACCTAGTCAGAACAATGTTTCTACTCACGAATAACCGGGGAGGTCGGAGGAGAGGCTAAATAACTGGAATTACGGTTGCATAGACGGTACAAAGATCGTTCACGTGAACGATATTCGGCCAGTGTTTCCTGCACTGTTCCATTTGCTTTTATCCACTGGCATTATCCAACCTTCCCTGCCCGCCCCTCGCACTCTCTCTAATTTCCTCGCCCTCTCGTCGGGTCGCTCGTTTTCACTCGCAGGCGCCACGTAAAATAATAATATTAAGCCAGGTGAGATTTAATCGGGGGCCTTTGAACGAAGCCTGACTGGCATGCATGCTTCGAAACCGCGGCCACGCTGCTGTTTCCCTGTGTTTTACCTCGTGTATACGTGTTTCGCATGTGTGACGATAGGCTCGCGCGAGCGTGCGAGAATTACATTCATGTTCGAGCTTAAGTGCACTTGGTCGACTGACGTTGCGCCACCCGAGGGATATAATAATTCGTCGTTCTTCTACTAGCAACTTTCGCTGGGAACCATGACCACGCCGAACATTATTGACGAGAGAAATTTTTATCTGAAAGAAATTTTATCATGAGGAAATTTTACGCGAAACGTATTTCATTTAAAGTAAACTCAAAAGGAAGTGAGATTTGGGGGAACTCTATCGAAGCAGAGATGGATAATTGTAAGGCATTTTGTGATCGAGGAGTATGGACTGCAATCTCTGAAGAATTTTCTGCGATCTCACTGAAACATACATGATATATACATACGAGTAGAATGGTTTTTCTAGTAATTTATATTTAATAATACTTTACCTGAAAAATGGAAACTAAAGCCAAGATTTGTAACAGATATAGAATTTTGCTTTATTCAATTGCACACGTGATCTATGTTATGAATGTGACTATAAGAGAGTTAACAGAAAGTTAAGAAGTGAAAAAAACTTCTGAAAATAATTTATGGTTCCCTTGGGCTATGGCCAATTGTAATCCTTAACCCATGCCAATTTGTCTATTCTTTAGCCTGTGCTGTCCCTTGTGTCTTGTTCTCTTCTCATTTGCACTTCAGCAATATAATTTTAAGTTGATCTTAGCATTATTTAAAAACTACCTGACAGTCTAATTAACTCGAACGATCATTACAAAACATCCATAACATCGCATAAATTACACCAATGTATACTAATATCGACAATAGTCCAATTCCTTACACACAATGTTTGGAATTTCTTTGCAAGAGCAAATCTGCATTCTATTACGCCCGTCTGAAAATTAACAAAAGCATTCCTTCGTTAAAATAATGTTATCGGATGAAAACGCGGCAAAGAAGTATTATGAACATTACTTGAGGAGGTAACACGATCTAATAATTGTACTACTAAACAATTTTAATCGATACTAATATTAATGTTCGTCGCAGAGTAAGTAGCAGTTGGCAGGATATCACGCTAACGCTTAATCGAAAGTGATTCCTTCATTCCACCTGAGCGAGCGTTTCTCGGGGATTTGCCTTTTCGAGAAATGAAATCAGACGTGGCTACCGACTGCCATTGCGAAGCCGACTGGTACACGATACACTGTAAGCAAGAATTTTATCGATTGAACGATGGTCAAACAGCAATACGGATTACCAAGAATTCTTGCATCTAGTTGACAAAGTAACTCCTTGCTGGAAGATCCACCTTTTCTGCTAAAAGTGACGCGAAGAGACTTCTGCTTTATACAGGGTGTTTCTACAATCTTAGATGAGAAAAGTGGTGATTCCTCATTCAAAAAGTTAAAATTAGTATACGTATACGTGATGAATTTTCAAAGTTATCTTCCTCGAAAAGGAGGCTTCGTATGCAAAAATTTTATTTCATACTCTTCATTCATACCTTCGCGAAGAATTACACTGTTCTCTGTTGTGCTACGATTGCAGAGATGCCTCGTATTTTGTACGACTATGTACATTTTATTTTATTGTTTCGAAATGGGTCCAAACCAGTGTGTACAACGAAAACGAAGCTTTATATATAAAAGTCTTTTCAATTTATAATTTCACAAAGAATTAACCTCTTCTCTGTTGTACGACGAGTAGAGAAAACTATCAACAAGTGCCCGAACTGTCTACAAAAATAAGAGATACTACAATTGAAGGGATACGTATTTTCTATAAATATATCATCTTTTTCTATTGATTCAAAAAGTATGTGAACTGCAATGTTTACGATACGATTGTCAGCTAGTCTGTTACCTTTACGTCTCTATCTACACCATTCTGTATCCACATTCTTATGAGATAGTAATATACAAACCCCAGGCAACGCAAGAAACGCATAATTCCATTGCCACGAACATTTCATGTTCTATAAAAATATAATTTTAAAAGATCCAAGAAAAACTTGGATGCAGCACTAATGATCACTGATGTATAGAGACGTTCGCCGGCCTGGCTAGGAGAAAATCAGCGGCAGCGCACGCTCTGTCCTTCCGTTAAGGTGCTAAATTGATGAATGAGTGGCGAAAACGGAAAACATTCCATTGTTCCACGCCGGCTCGTGGACTAATAGAACTTGTCCAACTCGATTATTCAGCTTGAAGATGCGTGAGCTTAATGGCCGCCGTCTAAGTTCCGAGCGCGATGTTTAAGTGACTGATGTTATCAGATTACTTGAAAAATCTGTGAAATAAAATCCGTACAAAATAAGTTGATTTTCGTTTGAGTTAGATTCAATATACGTTTGAGTCTCAATTAAATACTTCTAATATTCGGTAAAATATAAAAAGGTGATAAGGGGAATGGAGCAATACAGGCAAACACGGGTGAAAAAGAAGATGTGACTCTAAGGCGGTGGCTTGACAGTTTTGTCCGCCCTCTGCCATTAAGTAAATTGACTTCCACATACCGGTAGGCTAAATAACAATCTAATTTCCATAATGCGTAAGTGACGCCACCTTTTTTCATCAGAACGCATTTCTCCCTAGTTAGAATAAGTTTGGTTGCATTGCTTTATATCCAAAAATTCCCTGCTAATGAACACGCGTGTAAACAATTTGGAACTTCGTATCGAGTTTCCGAGTGAGCTTCATTGACGGTGTGTTACGATTCGATTGATATAAAAAATTCTTACTCCGTAAAATTATTATCGAAATTGTTAGACGAAATTATGTGAAACATGGTTCGTGTGGCTATATTATGTTTGTTTCGTTTGCCTGTCAGTCCAACACGACAGCTGACTATAGGCACTCGTCAACATAACTTGACTCGAGATCGTAATTACGAAACTTAATTTCTGTCTGTGGTCATATACATATTGTCAGACAGCTCGATACGATTATTATTTTTAAAGTAAAATATTTGAACGATCTCGTGATTACATACACGTATAGGGAAAGGTGGTTAACATGATCCAAGTCGAGTATGCTTTTAGAGTGACCACCAATCGGTTGATAAATACGGGCTAAATAAAATGACGTAACAACTTACCCTTGACATTCGACAACAGCTGATGCAATTTGATCCAGATTTAGGGCTTAACCCTATCGGTCTTCGGTAAAGGGTGGACAGGTTCGCTCCTTAGAACATTGACCAGCTGTGTTGGGCAACAAACGGCTGTCGCTCGATGGACCAGAGTTAAGCTTAATTCGGTATATATTACTTTTAACCTCTTCTGTTAACGCATCGGTCACGTACGAAGGGCATTGACATCTATAATTAAGATGGAAAGGAATTTGAGTCACAACATGTGCCCTTCTGAATCACACAAATATTGATAATAAATCTTAATGACTAGAATCTCGTAATTGTAATTGATATATAAAATTACACAGATGTTTTACTTTTCTAAAGCTTTACGTCAAAATAGTTCTTTCGCATTGTTACTGCTAGTGCTAACATTTTTATGAATAGTAAATATAAAGCAAAGAATTTCAATATATATAAACGCGCTTGTAAATTTTATACAAAAAGTTCCTAAATAAAAAGAAAGATCAAAATTTGTTGCAGCAGCAAAGACAAATCTAAATGTGGGAGAATATGGCGGTAGCACAGTTGGAGGTGGAAACGGATCCCCGTACGCAACTACGACGAGCGGTCCTGTGAACTGTCTTACCGGCGGACCTATGGCCGGTATTGCAGGTAGCTTCAACAATACCGGCCGAACCAACTTCACGAACAAACAACTAACAGAGCTCGAAAAAGAATTTCACTTCAACAAGTACCTGACCAGAGCAAGGCGTATTGAAATCGCATCAGCGTTGCAGTTAAACGAAACGCAAGTTAAAATTTGGTTCCAAAACAGAAGAATGAAGCAGAAGAAGAGAATGAAAGAAGGTTTAATACCGGTTGATAATACAACTGTGACACCACTCAGTGGCGCCAGGAGTTCGAGTAATTCACCAACTAGTTCCTCGAGTCATGAAACTAGTGGTCTCGGATTATCTAGTTTTACGAACGATAATAGTCGGGAATCCCCACCCTCGTCTTCGAAAGATTGACGCGTTCCTTACTGCAGCAACGAACGTATCTATGGCCTACGACTTAACGATGATTGGTGAAAATTGAAAAAAAAGCGTTATTTTAAATCATGTGATTTGAATTTACATGAATTTCCTTGCTGCAGCAGCAACAATATCTATAATAGTATTTCCAATTTTAATAGAACGGAATTATTGTAACGATATATGATACACTCTTTCGACGATTTTGAAAATTATCAAAATTAACCGAATATAGTATAGAAATTGAACGATGTATGTACCAATTAAGCGAACTATTTATTTTCGTTTGAGTTATATATGCCGTAAAGGCAATACGAACAGAATTCCTGAAAAGTTACCATATACCTCAGTTTGTGTAAATGGTATAATGATATTTATATATAATTATAAATACCAATGATTGATCACAGCATATTATGTAAAAACAATTGTGAAAATATTCTCAGATGCTAATTGATTACATCTAGAGACCAACTTTCTTTTTGGTGAGGACAATTATTGTTTGATGTTATCATCTTTACTATATGGTAATATTATTTTAATTACTTTTTTACTCGTCTTTTCTCATTTTGTTTATTGCGAGACATTCCAACATTGATAAATTTACATACCAATGAATATTGTTAACTATTCAATACTTACGAATTATTGTAAAATTTTACAGTTGTATAAATTTTACATTCTCAAAGAAATTATTAGATACTGATAAAGATAATAAAAATGATCTTCATAAATGTAACAGTGTACTAGTAGATTATAAACATTCTATAATGATAGCATGATAACAGTAGTTGTGCTCCCAATTTGAATATCTTCTGTATGTATATGTACATATAATCTAATGCAAATCTTGTGTGTGCAGCAATGTACGTCATTATACAGTAAAACATTACCAGAGTATTAAAAAAATACAAGAAGAAGATCATTGCACAGACGCTATAGCCAATAATTGAAATGTATAAATAAGAAATTACACTGTATGATGAATTTATTTTAAAATGATTGCAAGATTTGCATTGATTCTATTTAACTTAATTTGATCACTTAAAAGTTAACAAATTAATGTAATCGTATAGTTATATAGATTATATTGTGATCTAATAAGAAATTCTGTACCTAAATGAATTTGGATATAATAAATTGTGATTATTCTGTAGTATTACTTAGAATTCTGTAGAGAGAATAAAATATTAATACACTACGAAAGAAAACTTATAAAATCCACTGAAACTCCGAAATAAAATGATTTACCTAATTATAACTTCGTATTTTACGACTTATTCTCTGTCAGGAACCAAATTAAAGTTTTTAGCACGCACTATATTTTCTTAACAATTCCTCCATGCACGGTTACCTTTTTTCCATATTTTCAACAAATTTAAAACATTATCTGACCAATTTTATGAACGCATATACTGAATTCAAAATACTCACAGACAGTATACAATAGCCAGCATTTACTCACACGTCAAGTTGGTAACATTGAAACCCATTATGAAAACCTTCATACATTCATACATTCATACATAACCTTCAAACATTATGTTACAGGTTATTAGTTACATAGAATGAATTTTTAAAATTATGTGAACTTGATACTTTAGCGTATCTTGTTACTATAAAGTTTGCATTTTATTATTGATTTCGTTAAAAATAAAAATAATTAAATAACACTACCAAAAATGGCGACTATCGATGATTTTAGCAATATAAAAATAAGTACCAGCGATTTACTCGTTTTTCAAAGAGAATTAACACAAGAAAAAGAACTTCTTCAAAATATATTAACAAAAATTGATAATCAAATAAGTAGTCTGCAGGTAAATATAATATTTACAATCCCTTTTTTATCTGTTTTAATATTGAAAAACATTTCATATGACAAGATGTTTAGGTGGAGCAACTTCATTTATTGGGATTAGTGAACAAATCATTAAAAGGTACAAAAACCAAGTCTCCTCCACAAAGTACCAAGTATCAGTCAACAAATGATAATCAACAAGATTCTACAAGCAAATCATTAGACTTGGCTGTGCCCTCAACTTCCAGGTATTACGAGGAAGAAATGGAAGATGAAGATGATTAGAATAAGATTTTAACTTAAGAAGACTATGTTACATTAAAATATAATGATAATTTAATCTGAAAATAAATTCAAATAATGAAAATAAATAGTAATTCAATTTATTTTATAAATATGTTTCTCATTAATAAATTTCTATTATATTTATGTTAAGTGCTTTATCTTATTAACAATTCAATAAAAGTACAAAATCAGAATTAAATAGAAACCAAACTATTATTATATTTCTTAAATCAAAAGACTGAATTGTCTATACAAATTTGATGTACTGGCAATATGATAGCTGTCAACTACTATTGTTTCAAAGAATATGAAACATTTGTACTTAATTAGTTGAGTGTAATTTAAAATATATCTAGATATTTATATGTTTTACGATGGATGACTTTGTCTCAGATGGCTTGGATCTTCAGTGAATGATGGAGGTTTGAATTGTTCCGCAGATAAACGGGTAATAAATATTCCTACACCTTCTATTAAAGCCAATAACACTCCTCCAATAATTGCACTACCAGCCATGGCTGGTAAACCATTTCTTGCTGCTAATATTCCACCAGTAGCTGCTCCACTGATAATAGAGTTCCATGGGTCTTCTTTCTTCCTAAGATGAACCAAAGTACAATCTATTGTAGAAAACATACCACCCCATAATGCAAAATTTCCAGCAATAATAGGAGACTTTTGCTTAATAGCTATAAGGCTTCCTAGGACTCTTTTGTTTATTCCACTGGGTGCATTACGAAATCCTTTAATACTTTGAAATACTGCACCACCAATAGCACCCATGGTAAAGGCACCACCACAGTCATCTATTATACGCCATGGGCATGGTTCTCTTGCGTATTCTTCCATTCCTTAGTTGATATTCTGTAAGAAGATTTATTTATTTATTTAATACACATATTTTTTTTGTACTGACAGTTGCAAATAATGATAATAACTATCATATTATTACGGTTTTACCACATTTTATACATTATTAAATAAATGATGCATGTATGTATGATCATTGTTATCAAGGAAAAAAGAAAAAAGGCAAGTACTTAATACATCGTAACAATCATGTATAAATGTTTAATGTGTTTTTGATTTCATGTAAAATGTATGAAAAAGACTCACTAAAAATAACCTTTACTGCTAGTTCTTTTGAATTTTATACTGACAGTAATGTTTCTGGAGCATTCTTCTTACATTCAATTTTCCTATAGAAACATGTTACGTAAAAGCAATATATCTATATGTATTTAAATAGGAGAGATGAAGAAACGTGAGAAAAGTAATATATGGTATAAGTGAGGTTATGGGACTAGATCTCGTGCACACCCGATTAACATGTACATAACAATACGAAAGATTGCAGTTCATTTATAAAAAATCTTAGTCTTATCATAAAAATAAAATCTTTTTACATATTTACCATAAAATTTGTTTCAAATAATTAGAATGCCGAGGAAGAAGATACCTCGAGCGCGACACTGTGGTGAATGTAACTATGTTAATGAACCTTCATACAAATAAAAGCTTTTTTTTTGATTATGTAAGAATAACGAGATGTCTATCAATTTAGTGTAATAAATGACTTTTCGAAAACAATTGAGATATATTTTATCATTTCGTTAAATTATTTTTCGTTTACACTTTTCATAATTACGTTTGATCTCATTTGTACAAATAATGCATTAATTCTGCCTCACAGTGCATGATATTTCGTAATGAAACTATTATAGCAATATCTTCTTGTATAGATATATTTTGTTCCCATAAATAATCGTACAATCCAGAACATCCTTATAATTCGAACGAATAATCAATGACAAGTTTTATGTCATATACTTGCTTTAAATACAATACGATTAGCAGTTTGTTGAATGCTAGACTGGCACACGTTTACGATAGTTTAAAATAGAACTAGCAGACAATGTCCAAAAATACATCATACTTTTCATTAGTCCTGGATATCCAGTCGCTTTTGTGTGACAAGAAGTTTCGTATTTAAAGGGAAAACATCATTTTTTAACACGTATTCCATTGTATTTTAAGTTCCCGGTAATTAATAAAATCGATCTTATAACATAACTGACGATCCAAAGCTACGACTCATATACTAGAACTAAATTTAACCAAAACTGATTATACGCTACATTTTAGAATTTCGATCGTCACCCAAACAGTCAATAGACTATAATACTACAAGAATAAGAAATTATTTCGTGCCTAACGATAAAAATTATTTGACCAGTTAGATAATAATGAACACAGTGAAAATACATCAGAAACAAATTCGCTTTTCCTCTGTTTCGTATGCTTCGTGTACAACATATAAAAGTGACGTTTCTTGCAGATAAAAATGTCAGACAACGAGACTCTTAAATCAACCACTGATCCAGACTCTTGTCTATCTGAAATGGCAAAGTCAGGTCAACAAGACAATGTAGAAGATACATCAGTCGCCACGGTAGAAAATCAAAATGCACCCATGCAAGATATTGACTGTAAGATTTCGCATGGCATAGAAGATCAAACAATAGAGATGTCCGCAAAGGAAGTAAACGCGGCTAGCATTGAAGATATGAAAATTATCTGTGAAACTGTGAATAAGTCTCTAGAAAAAAAAGTAGAGGACAGCACAACATCTGAAGCAAAGCAAAATGTGTCATCTGTGAGTTAAATATATCTACATACTGATAATAATGGAACTTAAAATAATCAAGTGTTAGTTTCGTAAAATTGTGAATTCTTTTTGTAGCCAAATATTCCGGAAATTCAGCAAGAAACGGCCATAGGCGCCGGAGATATTTTTTCCGTGACAAAACAAGACGGAAATGCTGATGTTGAGAAACCAGAAGAGCAAATTGCACTTACTGGCATGGTCGATCCGATTAAACCGGAAAACGATAAATCAGTGATAGGAGACGATAACAATGTAACTGAACACGAACTTTTAATATCGAAATTAAAAGAAGAAGTGCAGGTAAAATTTGATATACAAAAACAGAAAAGATTAATAATAGGTAATAAGTTTTATGAAATCTTAATTTCTATGAACGATAATAAAGCTATGATAAATTCATTTCTATGTACAGAAAGCGGCTAACGAACGAGACTCTTATCAAAAGAAGTTGGAAAGCGCGGAAAAAAAACTGACGGAGTTGCAGGCGACGTACGATGCCCTGCTGAAGGGTGAAGGTAACGAGGTCATGCTTCGTCGAATGGTGGATCAGTTAAAGGGCAAACTTATTCAGACTTCGCTGCAATTGGAAGATCGAATTCGTACCGTGTCTAATCAGGAGAAGCAAATTAGCGCATTGAATAATCAGGTGGCTTCACTGAAGGAAGTAGAGTCTCTCACCAGAAGTCTGTTGCAAATTCGTAATATGGAAGTAAAGCATTTGCAGGTAAAATATAATAAGTAGTGTGTAATCAGTAAAATATGATCAGTATCATCATAAGGTCTGTCAATCGAATGATTATCACATTTAACCCCTTAAGGGGGGGGGGGGGGATAGCTCGTAGTAGATGACCGGACTAAACGTAAATCGGCTAAAAATTCTCGAACGTAAATCGTAGGTTAAGGGGGGGGGGTAAGGTTAATTCGTACAAAAATAACGCATGTTTTTGTGAATTATTTGTGACGACACAGTTAAAATCTCTTTATTAAAACCAATAGTACATTAAAGTATGACATTCGAAGAATATTGTATAAAATTTTCACGGAGAAATATTAAAAAATACGGCAATGGCAGCAATTATTCTCGGAAAAAAGGTAGAATCGCAGTGCCCCTGATAACTTGGTTTTGGATCATCTGAAATCAAAAAGTCAAAGTTCATTCGTTAGGTAACAGTCTTCCCCAGGCAACGCTGGGAGGGTTTTTCGAAATTTCAATTTTTCACTTTTTTGGAACACTTTGAAGAGAAAATCAGCCGATTTTGCGAAAATTTGCGGCTAGGTAGAATCGCGGTGCCCCTGATAACTTGGTGCTCAATCATCTGAAATAAAAAAATTGAAATTCATTCGTTAGGTAACAGTTTTCCCCAGGTAACGCTGGGAGGGTTTTCCGAAATTTCAATTTTTCACTTTTTTGGAACACTTTGAAGGGAAAATTAATCGATTTTGCGAAAATTTGCGGCTAATTTTCTCTTCAAAGTGTTCCAAAAAAGTGAAAAATTGAAATTTCGAAAAACCCTCCCAGCGTTGCCTGGGGAAGACTGTTACCTAACGAATGAACTTTAATTTTTTGATTTCAGATGATCCAGCACCAAGTTATGAGCAATTCTACTTTTTTCCGAGACACGTCCGAATAATTGCTGCCATTGCCGTATTTTTTAATATTTCTCCGTGAAAATTTTATACAATATTCTTCGAATGTCATATTTTAATGTACTATTGGTTTTAATAAAGAGATTTTAACTGTGTCGTCACAAATAATTCACGAAAACATGCGTTATTTTTGTACGAATTAACCTTACCCCCCCCCCTTAACCTACGATTTACGTTCGAGAATTTTTAGCCGATTTACGTTTAGTCCGGTCATCTACTACGAGCTATGCCCATAGTTATAGGTTAAGGGGTTAAGACAATTTGGTTAAATTATTTAAAGAATTATATTTTTAGAAACGACAAAGAAAATGAAGTGAATATTTATTGCCATTGTTATAGGCAGAGGTTGATGACATGGAAGTCCGAATTTCTGAGGAACGTGAACGATATAATACGATGATTAACAAAATGGATGCCGCGGTCAAGTTAAATGCAGATTTGAAAAAAGAATACGAGACGCAGCTTTGTCTTTTCCGAGATTTACGAGAAAAGTATGAAGAAAAGGTTTCATTATTATCAGAAGAGAAACGAGCCCTTGAGGCTAACGTACAGTCTCCTAAATAAGGAAGTACCTTAAACTCGCTGAATTGTTTTGTAATTATTATAATTTGTATAAAATAGAAACTTTGTTCGGAAATAATTTACGGCTACATATTTTTATACCTCTTAACCTACTCCTTTGCTGAGAATGAGTGAAATTATAGATATAGATATATTTGATATGTGTTTTAGTAGAGAATGTTTCATATATACATGCATAAAGATTAATTAAAAAATACGTTGTAAAAATTATCAATAAATTAAAATTATAAAAAACACCTTCCATCTGTTTCCGTGGTGTAGTGGTTATCACATCCGCCTAACACGCGGAAGGTCCCCGGTTCGATCCCGGGCGGAAACATTTTTTTTACAGAAAGCAAGAGGGAATTAAACAATTCACAAGATCAGTAGAGGTTCCTGTCACATAAATTTGACTTATCAAAATATTATTTTGGTTGTAATTTATAAAAATGTTTAAGCCCTGAGGAAATTTAAAATTTAAAATACTAGAAAATCCCAGAACGAATAACATAAATAATTCTAACAGATTAGAAAAAATAAATCATTTGTAAAAGTAAAATGGATTTTCCAAGAACACAAGGAAAAGAAACTTACATTTATTCTTATTATCATTCGCGGTAATTCCCTCTTGCACTAGGCTGTATGTATACATGTGTACTTTCACAAATGAATAAGAACACATTTGGTGCGCCTTAACCAAACAGTGCACTTCGACTCATGATATGATACAATGATTTAAACAATTTTATGTAGTAAAGACATTCTTTTCAAAAAATGCTAAATAATCTGTGATAATATGTTGTAATAGCCAATATAAATACCTAAAATGTAGTAAATATAAATATGTGCTACTGTTTTAATCTAAAGGAAAAACATGATTGGACTATAAACTTGACTTATATAGTGACAGTAAATAGGTTGTGAAAGAATAAGAAAGAATGGAAAAAATATTCATAACTTTGTTGAAACAACAACATGACTAAAGGAAAACTAGAATAAAAAGAGATTCTCGTTATCATGCGTGTGTTGTGCGCAGTCGGTGATTCCCAAAGTACTATGAACTTTCACACAGACAAAGACTGATACGTCTAACAGTTTGTATAAATACGGTGCAGCTCAGGACATTCGATATCAGTGACTTCTCATTCGGAGGTCTGACCACCGGTTAATCAGGTAAGATACACGCCATATATATACCAGTAATTATTTTATTAAAAAATATTTCTAAAAATATTCAAACATGTACACGCAACTAAATTACATTATTTTCATATAGAAAATCATGAAGAACTTTATCTTCGCCATTCTGGCTATTACCTTTGTGGTAGCCGCATCTACCACCACAATCCCAAATACACGTAAAACTGAGGTAACATTAGAGAATATGTCCATAGTTAATTAGAGCAGATATACTTAAGCTAAAAATTATATGATAAAAAAATAATTGAGTCAAGTATGAGAACCAATATTAAATCGTTTTTGTTACCACAGCTCCGTCGTCGTCGGGAAGCTGGACCAGAACCAGAACCAAGTAATCGACCACCCCGACCTATAAGTCTCCCACCAATTAATCCTGTAAGTATTTATATATCAATATTTAAATATTGATGCACAATGACAGTGTTCTATACTAAATTTTTTGGTAATTTTTATCTAGCGCCTTCCTCGTGAAGCTGATCCAGAACCGGAGCCAGGCAACCGACCAGTGTACATTCCACCACCACGTCCACCACATCCGGTAAATATTAATTAGATATCAATCGTTTATATGATAACTGTCGATAGTAGGGTTGTTCGATTAAACTTGATTTTAACTCTCCTCAGCGCCTTCGTCGTGAAGCTGATCCAGAACCGGAACCAGGCAACCGACCAGTGTACATTCCACCACCACGTCCACCACATCCGGTAAATATTAATTAGATATCAATCGTTTATATGATAACTGTCGATAGTAGGGTTGTTCGATTAAACTTGATTTTAACTCTCCTCAGCGCCTTCGTCGTGAAGCTGATCCAGAACCGGAACCAGGCAACCGACCAGTGTACATTCCACCACCACGTCCACCACATCCGGTAAATATTAATTAGATATCAATCGTTTATATGATAACTGTCGATAGTAGGGTTGTTCGATTAAACTTGATTTTAACTCTCCTCAGCGCCTTCGTCGTGAAGCTGATCCAGAACCGGAACCAGGCAACCGACCAGTGTACATTCCACCACCACGTCCACCACATCCGGTAAATATTAATTAGATATCAATCGTTTATGTGATAACTGTCGATAGTAGGGTTGTTTGATTAAACTTGATTTTAACTCTCCTCAGCGCCTTCGTCGTGAAGCTGATCCAGAACCGGAACCAGGCAACCGACCAGTGTACATTCCACCACCACGTCCACCACATCCGGTAAATATTAATTAGATATCAATCGTTTATATGATAACTGTCGATAGTAGGGTTGTTCGATTAAACTTGATTTTAACTCTCCTCAGCGCCTTCGTCGTGAAGCTGATCCAGAACCGGAACCAGGCAACCGACCAGTGTACATTCCACCACCACGTCCACCACATCCGGTAAATATTAATTAGATATCAATCGTTTATATGATAACTGTCGATAGTAGGGTTGTTTGATTAAATTTGATTTTAACTTACCTCAGCGCCTTCGTCGTGAAGCTGATCCAGAACCGGAACCAGGCAACCGACCAGTGTACATTCCACCACCACGTCCACCACATCCGGTAAATATTAATTAGATATCAATCGTTTATATGATAACTGTCGATAGTAGGGTTGTTCGATTAAACTTGATTTTAACTCTCCTCAGCGCCTTCGTCGCGAAGCTGATCCAGAACCGGAACCAAATAACTGACCAGTGCGAATACATCACCCAAACATCATATCCGGTACATATTAATTAAATATCAATCGGTTATGTCATAACTGGCAATATATTTCCTACTGAAAGTTTTTATATATAGTATTATATAATATAATATAATGATATCAAACGCGATGTAATGTCTTCAATTTACTTTTCAGCCAGGCTGGATATTCATTAAATACTTGAAGAAGTATTCATTATTTCCTTAATATACCCGAGGCGAATTGAAATATTTTAACCTAATACTCTGTAAGATGTACTTAACTTCACAATAAAATTGGTTGTTATTTTAAAATATAGGAAAATTTGTGTTTATCAATCCTTATTTATATATATAAACGTTACCTATATATACAAGAAGTAAGAATATACGTTTTATATTATACATTTTACAACTATTCTAACGAAACAACAACCGGCGCTTCATCTTCAGTTTCTTCCTGCAAATTAGAAAAATCCCACAAAAATTTTATAGACAATCGTTCGCTAAATCTCGTTGTATAAGATTTTAAACGTCCATCTAATTCAGAATTCATTTCAATATTTGCGAACAATTTGCGTAAATTATGATAAACAAAATTATTATTGGCTACAATGTCACAAAGTATGTCTTCGGGTACGTGCATCAATTGAACTTCTAATGCTTTCATAAATTCAATGTAAATTGCGCGACGTTGCGATATCGCACAATCGGCTCCACAAATAAGAGATACAAGTTTCTTCCAATGTTCAAAGGCATCAAAACTTTGTCCAACAAGAAAACAGACAAATGCCAACTCCATTTCACCAATTATCTCTATGGGACTGTAAAGATATTAATCGTAGGTTATAAAATTTTGGAACAAATATTTAACTAATTACTTACAGTGTTAATTTCTTAAGAACAGTATCCAATGCATAACTCGTATCCAAAGAGTACTTTGTAATTTCAGTTGGCGATGCTCCATCTGGATATTGCTTACAAGGTATTTTTGAAAGTCGAAGTTCTGTTCCAGGCTTAGGTTTCATATCAGGAAGAAGCTCATCTTCCTTCTCTTCTATGGTAATTCCACTCCTCCTTCTTCTTTTCGAACTTGATTCTCCACCTCTTGGTCTTGCAGCATCAGTGCAATATTCTAATTCTAATGCTGATCTTACAAAACTGAAATACAGAAATTTGTTAATAAAAGAATAAATATAGCAAAGACAATTAATAATTTATAAAATTTATTAACATACCCACATATGGGTGAACAACGTTCAACAAGAGGAGGGGTAATATGATTTGTTAATTCCTTCCATTGTTTCCATATATCATAAGGGTAACATCCTAGAAATCTATCTAAATCTTTCAAATTGCTCTTGTACCTTTCAACCGTTTCTTCTTCTATAGCTTTGTATGAAAAATTAGATTTTATTAATAATGAAGTCTTTTAACAATTTTTTAGTACATTAAGTGCTATCATACTTTCTGAACTTAAATCTTCTTCTTTTGCGTCCCAACGTTTCACTAGAAATTCAGACTTTTTAAATATATGAAAAAAGCCAACTTTAGGTGTTGCTTCTCCAAATTCATCTACAGCACTTAAAGAATATAAATATATAAATATTATGTTATAAATAAGGAAAACATAACTACAACAAATTTACCTATAATGTACATAATGAAATCCTGGTGGGATCATTTTAATCCCTTTAAAACTATCTAATGTATTCCAGGATTTTAAATCAATGCCAAACTCTGTGCCAACAGGTACATCCAGCATAACTAATGTAGCACCTTCAACGAGAAGCCTCTGGGCTAGAATTTGATCCATTTCTATTCCTTTGCTTCCCATGATTAATTAATAAAACTGTAAAATCTGAGTAATAAATGGTTTTCTTCATATATAAATCGTATGGAAATTCATATATTTGTATAAATCGTTTACATTTGTGTATTACTACTTTAGCACCAAACATTTACCTAAACAATTGGAAAATAAGTTTATATTTATTTACTGGAGTAACAAGATATAATATATATGACCGTTGTTGAATAAAAGGTGCTAGAAAGATATTTTATGTCCATCTTTAAATTAATAGTTTACAACACTGTTACTTCCAAATTAATACAAAAATTTTGCAGTTTACCCAAAATATTCTTGTAAATGTTTAGTATACACAAACGGTCAGTCTGTCATCCTATTTTCTATCACGCATGAACAATGTATTATAGAGTAGGGAACCACTCTATACGTATGCATACAATGTACAACGTAGATTATTCCCTTGTTAATTGGCCATCGCTGCTCCCACCATTTCTAGGAAATACATATGTACATACTTTTATTTCGCTTGTACCGAGCTCCAAACCTGTTTTATATAAAAACTATAAACTTTAGATTAGTTTAATTCTATTTCTTTATCAATTCTATATCGAAGTAGAATTTTTGACATAAAGCTTTCCTTACTAAGGGAAATTGAACTAGGAATGCTACATGTATACAGGACCATCAATAATGTTTATTAATTTCAATAACAAATCACACTGACTCAATTCACCATACGAATTAATTAATTCTATGTAGTGTACTAATTAGTAGAATATGGAAGGAGAGAAAAGAACGGCATCGTAAATGAACGGAGTGAGGCGATGCGCAGAATTTAACAAGAAAGCGCGCGGCATATTTCGAGTGTATTGAAAAATCATAATTATCATATTGTATCTTGAAAAAGGAAATATGTATGTATCTATATTAAAATGTATGCCTGATATAATGTAATACTATTAAAAGTTTACTATTATAAAAACATACAAAACTGCGGTGCATACAAAAACAGTTAAAGGTAATACTTTTAAAAGAATACTTATTAATATAATTAATTTATATATATATATATATATATATATACATATATAGAGTACGTATAAAAATCTTTTACGCACCTGTATATAATGTCGTTATATAGAAATTTTAACATAATTTTTATCATAAATATTAGGGTCCCTAGCCGGAATTGTAAACATCAAACTGAACGCCGCATAAACGTGTTTCTTGATCGGCATTCAAAAATACAAATAATTTTAAAACAAATAGTATTAATTGTCATTTTAATTACCATGGACGATAATCTTTCGGATTTGAAAACAGATGAAACCGCTCAAGTGAGTATTTTATTATCAGAAGTTTTTACTTTAAATCGAATTTAATAGTATCGACTATTTAGGTTAGTTTGAGGTTATAATACCGTTTAATTCTATGTTATTAGTTAATAAAAATTTAATCTGAATTCTAATCAACCTTAATCTAAGACTCTAGTCAAATGAAATGCATCACTTTAATACGAGTTTAATATGAAATATTTACTAATAAAATTTATAGTTATTGTTATGCCATTTTAAAATTCTGATTCTTAATAATTTTAATTGTCGATTGTTATTTATTTCATTTAAGGAGGATATTTCCAATCTAGACAAATTAACGCAGTCCTATTTATTGTTAAAAAAGAAAATTGCTGGAACTCAGTAAGCAAATTAACATATTAATCATGTATTTTTATATTTGCATCTGTCATAATTTTTAATTAATATTAACGAAATGCTTATTTTTAGTGAATTAATTAAAAAATATAATGATAAAACAAAAAAATGTGAACGATTAAAGCAAGAGCTAGATACAGCAAGTAAAGCTATAAAGGAAACAACATATAATTATAATTCTACTTTAGCAAAAATTATTAAATTGGAACTTGTAAGTAAAAGAATATATGTAAATTATCCTGCAAAATATTACCTTTCTTCCTCTTAGTCATGTATTATTAATATATAATTCTTAGCAAAATACAGAATATAAAAAAAGCATTGAAACTCTGACTACACAAGTTAATGAAGCTAATATCAAGGCAGCAGCTGATCAGCAGCATATACAACAATTAATATGTAAAATAAAGGACACAGAAGAAGATCAAAATCACAAGATAATACAATATGATTTAGAAAAATCCTCACTTCAAGGTAATTTTATAAAGTGGATTAAAATTTTCTATGTAGCTTAGTAATTTGATTATCTCTTGCAGTAAGAATCAAGGAATTGGAACAGGAGTTAAAAAATGTAAAAAAATCCTATGATACAAAAATGAAAAAGATGGAAAAGAAAATTTCTGTAAAAAATGAAGATAGTAAGTTAATTTAATTGAAGAATTAATATAATTGATTTAAAAGTATTTTTTAATAATAATTCAATATTTTATATCTAATTTATTTTATAGAAGCAAAGTTACAGGATGTTGGAACTAATACATCGACTAGAAAGACAATAATGCAAAATCCGGAAGTCACAGATAAAAGCGTATTAACCGACGATTTTTATAATGTCAAGGATGTCTTATATCCTATATTTTGTGACAACTGCAGTGTTCTATTAGATCCACCTCCCCTTGAGAAAATATGCACAATTATGAGCAATTCATGTCCAAAACTTGTTGAAAAGATTCAATCTCCACCAAAAAGATTTCCATCTCCACCAAAAAGATTTCCATCTCCACCAAAAAGATTTCCATCTCCACCAAAAAGATTTCCATCTCCACCAAAAAGATTTCCATCTCCACCAAAAAGATTTCCATCTCCACCAAAAAGATTTCCATCTCCACCAAAAAGATTTCCATCTCCACCAAAAAGATTTCCATCTCCACCAAAAAGATTTCCATCTCCCTCCATCTCCACCAAAAAGATCTCCATAAAGATTTCCATCTCCACCAAAAAGATTTCCATCTCCACCAAAAAGATTTCCATCTCCACCAAAAAGATTTCCATCTCCACCAAAAAGATTTCCATCTCCACCAAAAAGATTTCCATCTCCACCAAAAAGATCTCCATCTCCATTACAATCATCAATAGGTACACATTGAAATATTTACAGTATTCGTTTATATGAAATATATTTTAATAATTTCATATATTTTTAGATATAAGGGATGGACAACGGTGTAAGACTGAAACTTTGTTAACATTATCAGACACTTCTTCGCAGCATTTACCGAATCAGAACAATCGTGTAGAGTTTATTCCAACAAGTCTGTTAACGCCCCATACGATTTCGTTAGGTCGCTCGGATTATTGTAATACTTTTCCTCCGACATCGAATTTAATAGATCCAAGTACATACTATATCGGATCGACGCCACTTAATCCGTTATCAAGGACAGATTCGAATACAACTAATCAGAATAATCATTGCGAGAATATGGTAACGCCTACGTTATCGATTATTTTGTCGTTACAAAAAAGAATCGATATGTTGGAAATGAAAATGAAAATGAAAGAGAAATTAAATAAAAAGAGCTTAAATCAAAACAATAGCTGTTGTCAGCATCATCATCTAAATGCTTGTAGTATGTACGATATAAATAACTCTACGCGATTTAATTTCAATGAATTGAGAAAACTGATGGACGCTTACAGAAGAAAAGAAACAAAAAAATTTAATGGGCATAAAACATTGAGGAAATTATCTCGATTAAAATGCAAAAGACTACAAAATGTGTATACTGGTTTTTGGAAAATTGAATCAGTTGTTAACAAAACTGAACGAACTTCTCTTAAGAAAAAGCTTAAGAAGAGCAAGTATCGAAATTCATTTCTCAGAAAATCTGATAATTTGTTACATAGTACAGAAGACATAGAAGAGTTAACTGGTGACAGTAAAACAAATATTAATGTAGAATCTAAAAGCGTATTACGTATAAGAAGATCTAGCTTGTCTTTGAATTCTGATCATACAAATAGAAATGAAGCTGAAGCAAAAATAGTACGAAATTTGGTTGAATGTAGTAAGTCAGTAGGAGGTGAAACCGATTCAGGAATATTATCGGATTCTATTGAATCTGGAAAACTGATCCGATCTGAAGCAAATACGGACATATATTCGGCACTAACAGAGCATAAAAGCGCAATAGAAATAAAATCTTCTATGGAAAATGAATCATGTTCTATTGAGCATATTAAACCGGTAAACGAATCCCCGATAAAAGTAGTACACGTATCACATTTAGTAAAATTGGATAAATCAATTGAAAAAACTAATACTTTAAATAAAGACATGTCAGAAACGCCACAATCTGATAGGAAAAGGAAGATAAGTGAAAGCGAAATTAAAAAATCCGTTATTCGACCAAAGTTGCTGGGAAAAATAAAAAATTTAAAGAAGAATAGTAAAATCATGAAAACATGTCAAAATGTGTTGGAACATCAAGATATGCAGAATTATGAGCATGAAAATGGTAATATATCTAAAAAACAAGAAGGTTTAGACAATAATTCTCAAGTAGTCAAAAAGGATGATTATATACCTAAAAAGAAATCTCGTATTGCACACGTACCTAAGAACACAATGATTAAACAAAAGAAATTAAACAATGTTCCAGAGTTCAAAAAACAATTAATAAAAGATTTAGAAAATGCCAACTGTACTGATTTAAATGAATTGAAAGGAGATAATAATGAGTTGCAAAAAATTTGTGGTAATAATATACAAGAAACTCAATTAATTTCTTCAAAGGTACATTCTAGCAGTACTGAAAATATTGTAGGAGATGCTGTTCACGAAATACCAATTACCGATATTAAAAATTTATCAAGTAATGTAAGAAACAAGACATGCGGACAAGATACAAACATAACATTCAAAACAAATAGTAGGTATAGTCTATTTGATACTACACTCAATACTAATTCTTTGGAAGGGGTAATCAAATTGAATGAGAAAAAGACTGATTCGAATAAGAATGACGAGCATTTGAAACATGTATGTGAAATTAATTCTCTAGATGTAAGAGAAATCAACAAAACAAATAGTACGAGCAAACAAGAATTACTAAATTTCAATGACAAGTCTTCCACTGATACTTCAGAGATAAACGATATAAGTGAAAGGAATTTATGTACTAAAGAAATAACACGCACGAATGTTTGTATTACACAGGAAGATTCTGCTATAGAACACGAACTAAAATCATACTGTCTACTTAAAATATTGCAAAAACATATTAATAATAATCCATCTAAGAAGAATAAGAAAATGTGTAATAAAAAATTTTTACATATCGGTCTAATGGCAGGTAAGATAATTTCTGCTAACAGATTTTTTAAAACATGGGATTATCTAAAATATGCTTTATTTATTTTAGATGAATTCGTGAGTAAACAATTGCAAAGGCTGATAGATAATGATTGGCAGAATTCCATACATTGGGATGTGATTGAAAAACTGAAATTTACCTGTAGTTCTCGTATTATAGCAAAGTTAGTATCACATCATATTTGTAATTAATTTTTAACATGACTAATTACTAACATATACCATATGATTTTAGAGGAATTATAGAATTCTTAAGCACAGAACAGGAACATAACAGAAATTTAGATAATAGTTATACACCGCCTGCACCATTAATGACGAAAGCACAACAAAGAATATCAGCATTATTAATTGACCTAGAAAAATCAATGCCCACTGTATTTCAATTTGTTCAAGTTGGCATAGAGTACAAACTTTTTAGACTTAATCAAGGAATAGAGGTTTGGCTTCTCCCTACTATTTTCTTACGTAATGCAAAATTAACGAATGCAATTAACGATTAATTAATTTTATGTTTAGAGATATGCAATAGAATCTCTTGCTAGAATGTATACGGTTTTAGCACGAATTAAGAAGGATCGAGAAAAAGTGAGGATATTTTGTTGCGATGCTTTGTATTGTTTGGGAGTTCATGCAATACTTATTTTATATACAGTACTCACTTCTTGGCCAGAAGTATTTCCAAATAACGAAACAAGTACTAATAGTATGTGTAATTTTTTAAATCATTTCAAAATCAAATTTTTATTTCGTTATTGTAACTATTTATTATATATACAGGGTTATTGCCAAAATGTATGGCACATTTAATTATGGCGCAGCAAGCTATGGACTATCCTAAACTTTATGCCTTAAAAAATTTAGTGTCAATGTTCTACAAATATCCAATGGGAACATTATCGAAAGATTTGCTCAAAGAACTTTTGACTGCACTTCAAGGTAAGAAACAATTATAATACTTTTGGTTTATTGCCTAAATATAATTTGATCAATTTGTAGAAAGAAATGATAGTGAAGCAGAAATCGCTATTATACTTCTTGCAAAAAGAGAAGGAACTAAATGGACGCACACGAACATTATTAAGGGTGCACTGTTATCTATGATAATTAACGAGAAATTTCCGAGCACATATCGAGCGTTTTCTTTATTAGGTAAATTTAAAATTTAATAAACTCCATTTAAATATTTAAATTATAACTTCCACTACATACTCGTAAATGCAGGTAATTTGATGCGTGTATTCCCAATAGAAGATAAAGATAATTTGGTTGGTCAAATTGTAGAACAACTGTGCGATTTAATCAATTCCGATAAAGGTATACTGTTGTTATTTATTTTATTCGTGTTTTAAATGTAATAGGAAATTTAGTTATTAACAAACAATTAATATTTTTAACTAGGATCAGATGAGCAAAAAGAAGGAGTTTTCTCGGCATTGTTGAGTTTATCGAGGCATAAATTTGATGAAGTGATACAGAATACGTTAAAGTGGACTCCATCTATGCCATTGCATGATCGAACCATGGAACAGATCAGTGGATTATTTAATACGCGTGACCCAGATTTTTGGAGGGCTTATTTAAGAAAAAACAGACAACTGTTCGTTACTTTGGAAGAAAATAAAACGTAATGCATAGTTTTTTTAACCTCTTAACCTACGATTTACGTTCGAGAATTTTATTATATATTATTATTATACATATACAATAGTATATATTATTATATATACTATTATATATTATATTTGGCCCGATCATCGTACTACGGACTATGCCCGTAGTTGTAGGTTAAGGGGTTAATATGAACAAATCGGGAAATTATGTGATATTTATTGTAAGATAATTTAAATTATTCAAAACTCTGAATTTTTCCATTATTCTTAAACATATTTAGGTTTTTCCATTAAGGTTATGTTAATCTCGAATTTATTTAATTTTTCTTTTAATCAAAGATCGTGTTATTCTATTAATCACGGCAATTATTATCAGTTCTTTTTATGACATTTTATTACATGATCCTATAAAACAGAAATAATGTTTCCTTTGTTATTTCTGCATGCATAGTTTAAAATTGTAACAAATTACTGACTCTTTTAACTAATTCTGAAATTCCCTTTTTTATTTGTCAAATTGTATGATACTTTAAGTGACAGTTTTTTTAAGTATTGTAATATGTATGTATATATTATATGTAACATATAGAAGACTACGTGAAAGAGAACTCCAACTGATAACATAATTTTGATAAGCCAAAGAAGCCATTTCGTACGTGAAATAAACATGCTTCCATAAACTGATTAATGAAGCTTTGTTTGCACTTAACGTTTCATGTAAATGTCTTTACTTTCTATTTCCTTTTATTTTACCTACGGGTAGAATCAGAGAATAGAAAAAAAATCATTTTGTTATGACATAATGAAATAAAAAATTGATTTTCTACATTTTGTCGTTCGAATGATAGTTCCCTTAAAATATTTTAATTAAAATTCAGATAAAGGATTTAAGCTGTTTCATATCGAGTAAATTTCAATTATATAATTTTTATTATGTCATATTTTTCAAACACAGGAGATACTAGCAAAGATGTAATAAGATGAAATATTAATTAGATCAAATGAATATTTATAAATAAATTATAATTAGAAGGTATATGTATTTATATAGGTCGATGGTTCTTGGTCTGCAGAGCCTTAATGTTTCTTTGAAATTCCATCTTGCCAGTCATGTATGGATGTTACAAATTCAGCTTTTAATAATTCCAACTGTTATCATTATTGTTCCACTATTTCACTAACATTTACAGTAGTATCACTATAGCATATCTGACACCAAACAAACGCATTGCATTGAAGATAAGGATGCCATTAAAGTGAGATAGATGCTGAAACATCAGACCAGTTTCCACAAAAAATTTATAGGTTCGCGAATTGCTTAATGTTATTCCAAATTTAATGATTCTTTGAACAATTTGTCATTGAATTAATATACACAGACACTAATTCAAACACGAAATATTTTAAATATAACACTTTTCGATGCGTAGATTACACGTATCACGGTGATCAAATCTACGCTGGAACTACTGCGTGATCAAATTCGAAAAATAAGGTTTAAATATTGTGCTCTCTTTGGTGAAACTTAGTACGTCATGTTTATATATATTATTTATATATATTATATTATATATATATGTCATTCTTCAATTTTTTCCTTCTTTTAAATACAAGGATAAACGTTCTAGAATTTTTTAAACAACTATAATCACGTATTTGCCTGACGTATTATCATCTAATTGTAAGGGAAGGGACGCGAAGGACAGTGGCGCAGCCTATGGAACAATCAGTGAAGAATGGCGGGAAAGTGTTTAAAGTTTAAAGGATGATTGCAGCAACATGTACGTTCTCGCTTATTTATACTACTTAACCATTTCGGGAAACAAGAGTACAAGTTTTTATTCCTTTCAATATAATAATAATCGTAATAATAATAGATAATAATAAAAATAGATAATAATAGCAATAATAATAATAATAATAATAGAAATAATAATAGAAATAATAATAGCAATAATAATAATAATAGTAATAATAATCAACATATCGTAAGCTTCCATACGCAGAGCACGCTAAGTTAATACATGTACATAGTTTCTTTACAAAAATAATAACAATGTTTCGATGCAACATTGCGAATCCAATGATCAATCTCTTCTAGCTAAATGACACTTTAGCAGCATTTTTCCTTTGGATAGATAACTCTTGTTAACTATATTATCCTCGTTATATTCGTTCATTGTTCTTACCGTTCGATTTTTTCGAAGCAGATCATACACGCGTTATCCGCGTGCACACCGCTCCTTTCTCTCTATCATTTTCTTTCTTTCTTTTTTTTTTTTCATTCTTCTTCAAACATTTTTATAAATAAACTACCTTTATTTTGTCAGTTAATCGACATTGTCTTTGGTACATTTACAACGAACAGCATATATCGCGACAGAAAGTACGGATTTGGTATGTCGGACGGGGTACCTACCATCCGCCGTCATAAAGCGCACGCAATTCACGAAAAAAAGAAACAAATTTCACTTGGAGACCTTTCGCGTGTCGTCTGAGCGCGAAGATTTCCGTCCGGAAATTAAAAATTAAAACAAATAAAGGAAAACAGAAAGAAAAAAGAAAGGAAAACAGAATATTAAGAAGAAACGGAAACGGAAAAGCAAGAAGCAAACAAGAGAAAACAAAGGAAAGAAGAGGATACGAATGGGCTGAGCGACGGTCGCCGACGGTAGAGTTGACCAGTTATCGATCGGAATGATCGCACTCCACTAAGAATTTCGTGATTCCAGTGTCCTCGAGTCGATTCCGATCGACCGGTCAGTGGAACAAATCATTCCCCGTCGGGTCTTTCTCCTAGGATAAGACCTCTCTGACCACGCTGACCCAAAAGAAAAATTCACCGAAATTTCTTCGCGTCGTTTAGCTGTTTTTCTCTCTCTGTTTCTTTCTCTTTCTCCCGACCGAATGCAACGTAACCTTCTCGTGTCTGTTTTTTTCCTATTCTTTCCCTCCCTTCGGTTCTCTTCTTCGTCTTGATCTTCGCGATACACGGCTACGGCGCTGTCTGATGTACTAAAATGCTACCACTGTCTACGCTTAAACGATCGCTAAGTCACAAGCCCAAGTCATTGCTCCCGACGATGATTCTCTCTCTGGTTTATTTATCTTTTCTCTCGACAAAAATTAAAGTTATGTTTTCCCTCGATGTCTGATAGGGTGTAAATTAAAAAGAAAAAAAAGAGAAAGATCGTGGTCAAGCAATCACTCGGTCGTAACGATATTTTAACGTTTAGAAGCTGACAATCGAAGTCTACCTACGAATTTTTTCTCTTGCGATCGTTCCCGTATGAAACGTTTCAAAGGTCCTACGTGTTCAACAATCTGCCATTCGTTGCTCAATTTTTCGGTATCGACGGGTTCGAGTAATCGCTCTCACGATGCACGTTGATGCGTTTCGAAACGCGATACGATCAGTTAGAAGAATTACGAGGAACCGGCCATGATCGTTAGAAGCGATTACTCGAACATTCGGTGGAACAGTGTTTAAAAGTTGATTCAATGATTGCTGGTTCTATTTACTACGTTGCATTTATGGAAAGAAACCTGTGTGCTGGCTGACTGAATTGTAGGAAAATGGCGTTCTCGATTGAAGAACAACGCAGATACTACGCGATATTCAACGAATGCCTGTGCGATGTCGGAACGCAAGCTTTTTATCGAGTCTTATGCGGTTTTCACAGGCGCACTTGCGTCGGAAATTGCGTGCTTTTTCTCTTCGTTCTTTTCCTTTTTTTACATAACTTTTTTCTCTCTCTCTCTCTCCCCCTCTCTCTCGTTCGTTCGTTTATAAATAATAAGTGCGTGTACTTAAAAAATATCGTGTTAACCAAATAATACGCGGTAGTATTAGGAATAAATTGATTAATCGTGGTTCGGTAATAATAATAAAAGGAGAATAATTAAATGATCGCAACTAATGATTGTAAATTAGTAAGTTAATAATAATAATCGTGCTAATTAATAATTAGAGGAAAGAAAATAATATAAGAATAAATTAGGAACCAAGTACAAAGTTACGAGAGAAGTAAGATTGGGGAATAATTAAATTAGAGTTTTTCCATATTCACGCTACGATTTCTTCACGATAATTACGACTATTTATAATAAATTACAGCGTACGGTTACGATTCGAATTCGTGCCCGTAACAGAAAATAAAAAAAAAGAAAAGAAATACACATTAGGCCACCTAGCTTCACGCGTTTCTCGTCTCGGAACCTATCTCGTTTTCTAATTCTACGTACGTATGCGTATTCTTCGGTTTTCTCCTTCGTTTCTTTCTTTCGACTCTTCTTCCCGATTTTCGTTGTCCAGGAAGATTACCAACTCTTACTGCATCTCTACGACGTTTTGTAAGTCATTCAAGCTTTGAAACTTCATAACGAAAGAGAAAACACGAGGCTCGTGGCCGAGCAAAGAAACGAAAGCGTCGTCGGGTCATGATCGCGCGACACATTATTTATACACGTTACACAAAAGTATACTAGACGTTTCATTTTCTGTTTCTTCAAAGCGTTTGGAAGCTTCTTCACTCCACGGCACAGTATCTACAAATGTACAAATCATCATCGAATACAGGATCGATCCTTGCAGGGTGTTAGGTTATGATCGACCAAACAAATAACATATCGTGCTTCTTCGTGAACTTTATAAGATGGCGTCGCGGTAGCGTTCGACAACGATCGTTTTAAACGAATCCTCGACTCCTTTCAAAATTCAAAAGAAGAATGGAGATAGTTCTATTGGTTATATTGAGAGGAGCACGCCGCGCGAACAATCGACTCTGTCAACCGACTCGTTGCCCGATAAATTTATTTGTCAATAGTCACCGTAAAGAAATGGGAACTCGCTGTCGACCAGCGTCGTCATAATTGTAGTTTGTCCGCTACAACGGCCCAATCTTCCTTGGGATAAATTTAACGGAAAACGAATCGGCTGGCCCTATGTGGATAATTTACTATTTACAAGAAGAGAGGCGAGAAACAGAGATTTGCTCTGCAGCGCGCTCGATTTCGATCTTAATCGATAGATGGACACGATCGCTATCGACGCCACCGCGACTCGTGCATTCGTCTTCGAGAATTCAATCGATTTTTATCGATGATCTAACGAATATTACAACGAGGCTTACTTTCCTTTCGCTAGGTTTTAACACCGCACAGAGACACCATCCTCGAGTTCGTTTTCTTTTCTTTTTTCACCATGTTAAGGCGTTCATAATCGCCAACGCCTACCACCCGAATTTAAATTATATTACGAATTTAAACGAAGTTACACGTACGACATTGTGCGGACAAAAAATACATATACTTAACGAAAACTTTCCAATAAATAATTACGTCTGTATTGAACGAACATTTTACAGTGAAACACACTTATAGGATCGAGTTTTGGCACGTCACGCGAATCAACGTTGTATTATCGCTGTGACGCATAACTTTCGTGACGATTCGGCACATTGAAAGAAAGAAAACTGAACGACAGAAACGGTTAGAATTTTCGAATTTCTTGCCTTCTGGATTAGCCAGTGTAGAAGAAGAGAAATTGTCTGACATTCAACGATTTAGAACTTCGAATGTTTTGCATCTGCTAACGCTTCTGATACGTAATTCGTTCTATTTTCCGCGTTTCAGTGGTATTGATTTATAAGAAACTTGTGCTGAACATGGAACTTGCATCGAAGGATCGATTTCTGCGTGAGGATACGGAAAAAAGAAGCGAACGAAATCGGACATACAGGAAACAGGAGTTTGTGGAAAAGGAGAATAAAATAAAACAGTGAAATCTGAGGGAGGGGACTTATTTCTGCGCGTTTTCTCGATTAAAATCGAGGAAATATATTCTACGACGAGCAACGTTTCTACTTAGCAGAGGATTATTCGTCGAAACTTAACTGGTACATTTATCTTAACCGATGCTAATAACGTTATGTAATTATTCTCCGGTTATTATTGTCTGCTCTAAACTATCTCGTATCTCCGATAGGAACAAATTACTTATGCTTCTTCTCCGTTACGTTCGCGCTAAATGCTTCTTTTCTCTTCTCCTCTCTCTCTCTCTCTCTCTCTCTCTCTCTTTCTCTCTCTCTTCCCTACTTTTTCTTTCTATTAAGAGAGTCACCTATTCAGCAGAGGCTTTATTTTTAAGCTTGCCTTCTTGTCTACTTTCTTGTCCTTTGTTCTTCCAGCTGTTCAGGTCCAGCTATTTAAAGTTACCGGCTACGTATTTCCTTTTTAATCCTACGCTTTTCTAGATCTCGCGCGAATCATCGATCCCGAAGATCCCGGTCCGCGTATCGATTTTTTCAGCTGCCAACGAGGAGATCGTCTCTTGCTGTCTTGCCAACGAGATCTTCCATTGTGAAGAAACGCACCGCTCGAACTCCAGCTAAACGATCTTCCTCTTCAAACGATCCTTAACGATGCAAGAAACTCGTCGACCGGATAATTCAGGCACAAATAAACATTGAATTACGACGAAGCTAGGCTCTTCAAAGTTGCACACGATCGTCGAGCAATACGTTCACAATGGATTTTTTTTTTTCTCTCTTCCTTCCTCTCTGATACGTCACCGCGAGAACGTAGTCCATGGACGGAGACAGAAAGCAGCTGGGTGAAAGTGATTCCCTTCCGTCGACGTGGTGTCGGTGATTTCTACGCTGGACGCCTTGGTTCGTGTAGTGGAATTAGGCACCGGACTGACTCTATCATTGATTGGAACGCTTGCCTTCGTTGATGGACGCCATTCTCATTGACTCCGCTTCCGGGCAGTTCCATCCGGGCATTCTCGTCTGCTCTATCGCCGCCTGAGAACACCACAAACGAAAGGTTCTTAGCGAACAAGTTTTTACTTTCTCTGATCAATCATTCTCTCTGTGTAATATTATATATTTATATATATTAATTAATTAATTGCAACATTGATTATGATTATTATATTGGTTATTTAATTTTATAAAATTTTATGAATAATTTATTAATTTTTATAGTTTTTAAAATTTTAATAATTTGATAAATTTTTTTAAAAAATTTGAAAAAATTAGCAAATTTTTATAAAGATTGAAAAAACTGGGAAATTTAGTTAAAAAATTGGGAAAAATAGATCTTATTACATAGGTATATATATATCAATTAATTATTTTATTATAATATTGATTATGAGTATTGTATTGGTAATTTCCATTTTTTTAACTAAAAAATTAGTATTAATTAGTATTAGTATTAAAATTATAAAAACTATTTAATTTTATAAAATTTCATTAATGAATTATTAATTTTTATGGTTTTCAAAAATTTAAATAAATTGACAAATTTTTTTAAAAAATTAGATAAAATTGGCAAATTTTTATAATGATTGAAAAAACTGGGAGATTTAGTTAAAAAATTGGGAAAAATAGATCTTATTATATAGATATATATATTAATTAATTATTTTATTATAATATTGATTATGAGTATTATATTGGTATTATATTTTTAGTAAAGTAGTAAAAAATGAGTATTATATTTTTTAGTAAAAAAAATGGAAATTACTATTTAATTTTATAAAATTTCATTAATGAATTATTAATTTTTATGGTTTTTAAAAATTTAAATAATTTGATCAATTTTTTTAAAAAGTTGGATAGAATTGGCAAATTTTTATAAAGATCGAAAAAAACTGGGAAATTTAGTTAAAAAATTGGGAAAAATAGAACTTATTATATATAGGTATATATATATTAATTATTTTATTATAATATTGATTATGATTATTATATTGATAATTTCCATCTTTTTTAAATAAAAATATAATGGAAATTACTATTTAATTTTATATAACTTTATTAATCATTTATTAATCTTTATAGTTTTTAAAAATTTAAATAATTGATAAATTTTTTTAAGAAATTGGGTAAAATTGGCAAATTTTTATAAAGATTGAAAAAACTGGGAGATTTAGTTCAAAAAATGGGAAAAATAGATCTTATTATATATACGTATATATATATTAATTAATCAATTACAAAATTGATTATGATTATTATATTGATAATTTCCATCTTTTTTAAATAAAAATATAATGGAAATTACTATTTAATTTTATATAACTTTATTAATCATTTATTAATCTTTATAGTTTTTAAAAATTTAAATAATTGATAAATTTTTTTAAGAAATTGGGTAAAATTGGCAAATTTTTATAAAGATTGAAAAAACTGGGAGATTTAGTTCAAAAAATGGGAAAAATAGATCTTATTATATATACGTATATATATATTAATTAATCAATTACAAAATTGATTATGATTATTATATTGATAATTTCCATCTTTTTTAAATAAAAATATAATGGAAATTACTATTTAATTTTATAAAATTTTATGAATAATTTATTAATTTTTATAGTTTTTAAACATTTAAATAATTTGATAAATTTTTTTTTTAAATTTGATAAAATTGGGAAATTTTCATAAAGACTGAAAAAATTGAGAAAAAGTGGTTTTATTATATCTAGCTATATATATATAAATATATATGTTTATAAATCTAAATATATATATTTAAATAATAAATTGAAAAAAGTAATTAAAATATAACTAATTATACATATACAATAATTTATATAAAATATTATTATTTTTAAATCTTCAGACATATATTTATATATAAATATATCCTGTGAAATATTTATATATATATATTTATCTGTTAATTAAATACATAGATAATTATATTATATAAAACATAATATAGTATAATATATATATATATAATTTATTTTTATAGATGGAAATATTATTAAACGACCCAAGCATCAGATCTTTGATACTTTGTACGACACGGCAATTGTAAAGAAATCGTGTCCAAAGTATAGCTGATACAGATTCGCAAATAATAATATGCGAGCTATGGAAAATGATTATAGACAAATTTCACTGAGGAAAAATTCATGCCAGGAGATATCCTCAGGCCATGTGAAGCGTGAAAAGATACGAAATCATAGGAGTATCGATACAGGTGCACGCGTGCTACACTTACCGAGCTATTAGGATTCTTGGTCATGAAGATCATGAGGGAGCGGCTGCGGTTGCTAAACGGCCTTAACTCCGGATCTCGGCCAGGACCATCCACCGTGTCGACGCAATTACTGTTGGCACAGAAATAACGTCGAATGTGAAATTTGCGCATTCATCAACCGCCATGCAAGATTTATGAAATGAACGAGAATTAGCTTTTTTATAATTCATCTAAATATCAACCATGTCTAAGTCATCAATCTGCTTTAATTATCACTTTCATCATTCCAGGCGAGAGGAAGATAAGAAAGGAAGGCTATAAATAAACAGACGAAGAAAAATTCATAATGATAAAAGAGGAAACTACCATACCTCGACCGTAATTCCTTTTGCTTTCGCTTACAGTGGATGTAAGCCGCTATGCAAATGATAACGACCAGGAATACTGCTATCGTGGCACCACCGGCGATGCTGGCTGTCTCCAACATTACACGTTGCCGGGAAGCTGTAACAAAAACGTCACTTTCCTAGTCACCGGACACGGCTTCTTGTCCCTTTGGACTGCCTGTAACACGCGTTGCAGATTGAACAAGCCAGTTCGTTGAATTTACATTGTACCCAGTGCATTATAGTCGGCTCTTGCTATGTAGCATGACTCTAGAATGGAATAAAACTATCTGGTCGCGGCGACCAGGAATACAACAGGAGAATCGAGAACGGCAGATACTTACGTAAATAGGAACCATCTAAATCCTTAAACTCGCATCTCTGCCCGATATAACCGTTGGCGCATCTGCAAGAAAAGAAAGCGAACCTGGTTAGATACAGTGTTGTACATCGGCCGGATAAAAGAGCGGTAGAACGCATGTCGGTACTTTATTGTTCGTACGCGGCACTTCCGTAAAACGCGGCAAGAAATCCAGGAAGCTATAAAACGTACTCTTTAGGCACGAACCGCTTTTAGTATCGGGCATTAATCAGATAGGTAGGCGATGGCTCGAACCACCCAATTAGTACACTTAATTATTAACAGAAAAGCGCGAAAGGAGATAGGAGAACTGTGTGGAAAGAGGAGAGAGGAGCAAAATCAAGACGGACAGAAAGAATAAAAAAGGAAGATCAAGGAAAATAAGAGAAAAGAACATAAGGAACAGGTAAAAACTGTAGAGAGGAACGATTGTTTCTAGAACGTATCGATACGCAAGGCTCGTAATAACCCGGTAATTAAAAGGATTCTCACGGTCGATTTCATGGAACGGTACCGCCGAATCATGATTCGCCCTTGGAGCGGAATAATTAGCCGAATGCTGGCTCGTTTCATACAGATTAACCCGAACAACATTTTCAATTAATTGAGACCTGTGATCGTTGAATTAACGTCAGATCCTGGTCACGCACAATAGTCTTTCATACACACTCGCTGATAACGATGCACGATAAACGCAGATCATACGCCAGCTGCCATAGTTTTCGTTTCATCAAAGCGTTCGCTTCTTTTGCTTCCCGGTACCGAGCACTTAACTGTTGGCAACTAAGTGGTTGCAGATTTCTTCATTACCACCAAATGAGAAAGTCCGCGATCACTTAGTTACCGAGCCAATAGCTCGTCGCCGGTCATATCAGAATTGCTTTTCTTTTTTCGAATAATCGTAAGCTGCCTGCATAAAAGAAAATAAAAGAGCAGCGTGATCGCGTCGATCGGCATTTCTCGCGAATAAACGAACGGAGTGCTATCCCGCTGCATGGCACAATCCGACACGGATTCTTAAAAACCGCTGCCACTAAAACGGTTAAGCAACGCTTCCGTTACTCCCACGCAACGAAACATTACATGGTCGCTTCTACCGAGAGACACAGATCCTGCCCTTCCCCCTTTTACCATAGTTTCGGCTGGAAACGCGGCTAATTCGCTGTGCGAGGTGTCTATCATCGATAACGTAACACGTCGATACTCGCCGTGCAAGTTGAAGCGTATCAAGGCCTCGATACTTCCTCATGCGAGCAAGCGCAATAAATAATTACTCGTTCTCAGAGCAGGGCCGGCGTGACCTTTCGCGGGCCCTGAGTGCACATTGAAATCCTACACTTAAATTTTACAACGAGCAATTATTTATTTACAAATGCTGTTACGTATTGTATATTGTTTATAAGCAGTTTTTTAAACAAATCCAAGCAATGTTTTTTCGCATGCATAATTCGCTTTCAAGGGGCAAATGATTCAATGAAAGTAGAAAATCTGTGATCGTTGTATGACTTTTGCAAAAAACTATTGATGTAGTTTAACTTGTCTGAAAAGTACATTTCTCTGAAAGCGTCTGGATTTGTTTTTTCTAAAGTAGTTTGCAGGATATGGCGACACTGACATTTCATGATTTTCATCGCTACTACAAAAATGTCTTGCATCTGTTAATGGTATCGTCATTCTGTAAAAAGTTAATCAAAATCGGTGTTTTTTTAATTGAGTAATTTCCGTAGACCGCGGGGCCGGGTTCCGGCGAACCCGCTCAACAACCTGCCTTACGCCGGCCCTGAAATATGAAATTTGTAATGATCGAGCAATATCGAATATTCCAATGTTTACAAAGTAAAAAGATAGTCAGAGTAACATTACTGTAACATTAGTAATTATTAATAATTATTGTAACTTTAGACACAAGACTAGCTGAATTGCCCTATTATCAATGGCAACGGTTTACGACTCTTACATCTTGTAGTTACATCGATATTACGCTTATTATTAAACACCTTACACAACGAAAATAAGTGCACACAAATGCAATTAAACGGCTATATGCAGCAGCAAGATCGCGTATACGCGATTACATGGCGTAATAATTTACACTGTGGCTTACTTTCAGAGCACCGCTTATCGATTTAATCAATGGCCTTCCAGTAGATTTCTCAAGTGTGCGCTTAATTATAACCGGTGTCGACGATGAAAAGAGATTTGCGCGCGTCCGGATCACGTAAATCTAGTAGTTTCCTCCGCGTTTCTCGTATTTGACGTCATAGTGGGCGCTGGAACGCGCCAACACGTGACCACCTGAACGTGAACAAATCTCTAAACACTCGTTACAAATGGCGCAGAAAATTGCGCAGAATTATATTTTTCATAGCTGTCAGGTAGGTTGGTCGATCCACAGATCAACGTAGATCGAGAGACAAGAGCGAATAGTGGAACGTCGAGTGCCGGGTCACTGGTCTCGTTAGCAAATGTCCTCTTCGTCTTCGTAACGCGCGCGCACATGCCGGCAAGAAAGTGGAAACGTTTATTATCCAGCACTTTCCACCGCAGGAATTTTCTCCGTCCGTTTCACGGAATCCTGTTGTTCGTTCCGCGGAAATTATGGGAGCGCGAACGAGGAAAAAGTAGCACGTACGATGCTCGCGAGAGCAATCGGCCTCCGACGCGATTATTTATTCGTTTCGCCATGTATTCGGTCGTTTGCATGGAAACTGATGAATTGGAGTTATTCGCGGTGTAAAAAGTTCGCCAGTTAGCCAAGTGCATGGACGGTGAAACGCTGATTGAGATACTGTCCACGATTTCATGGCGCGCGTGTATGAATAATGTTTATTCTTGTATTAGAAACTTCGTCATTAAAGCCTGATATTATCAGAAGATTCTTCGATCATGGTTAGGAATAACTTTTTATTGCAAGCAATTTGCATTTAGCATGTTTTCTGTAGAATGACACCGATATTCCAGGGCTGATAAAATACACTGCAAAAGTGAGGTTATTTGACACGGTAGAATCTTCATTATCGGAATATCGATTAACCTTTTGCACTGGAAATTTTATTTCAATTTCTTTTTAACTTTTGAGTGTTTTATTTAAAATTTACTTTAACTAGAAAATAAGAGAAGAAAGAAATTCACTTAAATACCAGTTTTCTTCACACTATTGTTGTATTTTCTAATTTGTAAGTGTATGATATATCTTGAAACAATTTCCAGCATGCAATCCTGCTTTTCTTTCGCACGTTTCTTGAAAGAAGGTGGACATGAAAGAATGTCGAGTGGGACTCGACAAAGGAGCTGCTGAGTTAAAAACTGATATCGAGCCACACTCGACATAGCAGTGCAAAGGGTTAAATATGAAAATGGCCCTTTATTAGGAAGATTGTAAAGCATGGACAGAAAATTATAAGAGATGGAGATGTGTAAAATGAAATCAATATTAACACTTTACCGACCGCTAGCGGTTCAATAGCATACGCACGTCCGACCGGCAGCTCAGGCGCAGATTCTCCCTGGCGCTGGCTTCGTTTCGGTTTAGATTCGCCAATACCATTTTTTTCGTTCATCGCGAACGATAAGTTTTTCAAATTGGTATAAAACTGTGCGAGCTTACAAAGCAACGCAACTGACGCAACTGAGCAAGGTACTTTAGTACCAAATAATAAATACTACTCAAATAATGAGAAAGATTGTTGGCGACAAAAAACCGATTAATAGGCAATCGGTCGGTAAGCATCGGCGGAAAAAACCGATTAATCGGCTATCGGTCAGTAAGCATCGACGACAAAAAGCCGATTAATAGACTATCGGTCGGTAAACGTCGATGACAAAAAGACCTATTAGTAGGCTATCGGTCGGTAAGCGTCGGCGGCAAAAAACCGATTAATCAGCTATCGGTCGATAAAATGTCAATATATATTTATAAAATAATTCTAGATAAATGATGTTCTTTCGTAGGAAAACAAAGTAATTCGATCATCTTTGTATTTGTCGTTTAACAAACAAATCCTCTAATAGATGATTCTATGCCAAACTATTGCAGGTGCAAGCTTAACTTATCTAAAAACAGGCTATTACCCGATGGACTATTTTGCTAGCTTTCACAGGAATCGGTCGGCAACGAAACTTTCAAATTGAGCAAGTTTTCTATAGAATGACACTGACATTCCAAGGCTGATAAAGTACAGTGCAAAAGTGAGGTTATTTGACACGGTAGAATCTTCATTATCGGAATATCGATTAAATATGAAAATGATCGTTTATTAGGAAGATTGTAAGGCAAGGACAGGAAAATTATAAGAACTGGACATATGTAAAATGAAATCAATATTTTATATATTTAAAAAATAATTCAGGATAAATGATGTTCTTTCATACGTATCTCTGTGCTTGTCGTTTAGCAAATACATCTTCTAAAAGATTCTATGCCAAACTATCGCTCGTGTAACCTTAACTTGTCTAAAAAAAAAAAAAACAGGCCATTAACCGATGGACTATTTTGCTAGTTTTCACAGGAATCGATCGGCAACAAAACTTTCAAACCGGGCGGTCTATTCGAGGGCCAAGAGAAAAGAGATCTGTTAAAGAACGTGTCGGTTTATGACCATCGCAATGGCCACAAAGAAAGGAGTCGATTCGTACGATTGATGGCTTTCCATAGGATTTCCATAGGAATTCCTCGGTACGTGTCATCGGCGCGTAACCAGGGATTAACGTCGACGATGGCGAAAGAAGAACGCGGTGATCCTTTTTTCCACCTTTTCCCATTTCGGTTCCGTTGCAATTGTTCCAGCCATGCTGATGTCAATGCGATTCTCAAACCTGGAGGGTGTGCGTGAGCGAGAAAAAAGTCGGTTGCCGTGTAATGTTCACGGGGATCCGATGATTCCTTTCATTCGAAAGTATACGCGTGGTCGGGCATTCGTCCAGAACATTTCGAGATTCTGGGAATTGGTGCTAGTCGCCTCAGGGAATCTCGTTGCAAAGAATTTTTGAAATTGCTGTGAAATAAGTTGCGCATCTATTGTCAGTGGCGCCACAGGTGTAAACCCAAGGTAATGCAGATGTAATCGTGTCGAGTCGGTAATCAAATTCGAACTTTTAACACATTGTCACCGGCTATTATTTCGTAATTCGTGCAAGTAAAGTAATATAAATAAACTTTAATAAATTTGATTTATTATTCAACTTTGAATATTTCTTTCTTCTATGATAAACAGTGTAACAATCTCCTACGTGCAATGGTACACAACAGCTTTAGCAAATATATCTAGTTTCGCTATGTTCTCCTTTTGAACAGCGCACTCTACACGCTCTAGTCGGATTTGTTTTTCTGCCAGTGACTATTTTATCTAACACGTGGTCTCTTAGTTGTCCGGAAAGCCTGAAGGGTGCATCATTATAACAAAGAGCTGTTTTAGAAATTCGAGAAGTATCAGGTGCAATGCTGCGTTCTTTGGAATCCATAGTTTTCCATTCTCTAGCTACTTGCAGTAGAAATTTGTTGTATCTTGTTTTATTTTCTGGCAGATAGGCACAGTACATTTTATATGCATCGAGCAAGGTGCAGTTTATCGGAAAAAGTGCTAATTGCATTGTAATATGCACGTAGGTTTAATGATATTTTTGAGACCTAATATCAGATTCGCTATCTTCTGATGCAGTATCATTTTCCAAGTCACTACAATCTGATTCACAATCACTCAGACAAACATCCGCGTATAATTCATTGAAAGATTCTTCATTGGTAGGTTCCGTCATCGTTGACATTTTTTTTTACAACAAAGGACTCAACTTGACTGGTCTTATAAACGAGAGACACAGCTTGAGATATGCTGACCAATAATTGCGCTGCATCATCTCCAACAGCGCACTGATACGGAAAAAAAGCGCATCACGAGTTTACTCGTGGTCGGCAACAATGTTTAAGATTTACATCGCGGAGTTAGGAATCAACGTTGAATTTTTTTTGTTTCTTTCGCAGCAGATTCTCTTTCGATAATCGATAGATTTAATGGCGAGGAACCATGGCGTTCGACCGTATTTTCGACGATCATTCCAAGTGGCTGCTATTTACCAAGGGTGTGCCTGATTACGTAATATTCCAAAGCGTCTTCGCGGCTGAAATTCCACGCGTGATACGGCCGTGTCGCAATCATTCCACCGTGAGATAGTTCTGCTTCCTCTTGGAAAGCGATCGTTCCACGAGACCCTCCGGTAAATGGGACGTCGGTTTCCAACTCGGCTACACAAGGCGGATTGTTTGCAAACCGATCGATAAGTCGAAGAAATCTTGATCGAGCGTTGGCAAAGTGAATTTCTATGTCGTTTATAGAAAGCTTCGAAAGGATATACTGGGAACAGGCTAATCGGAGAAAAGTAGACGCAAATGGTCACTGTGTTACACGGTCGTAAATCATCCCGAGTAGTTACTTTAAACGTAAGCAATCTCGGGACAGGCACGCAGAGATACCTGAAACTAGGTAACGTTGATTACAGGAATGGACGATCGATGGTTATCAGCGAAAACGACGCTAAACGGTGCTGCAAACGAAACGCTATGTGTTTTCTTTATATTCTATGAAGTAACGTTTTCCCAGGCGAACTACGATCGCGTTAAACAAAGTATAAATTAAGGCTCGATGGGATAGACGGCGTTCGAATCTGCAACGTAACCTGCCATTGTCATAGTTTACGGTAGATTTGTAAAATGAACGGTAACCACGGCGCTATAGTCGATAGATACGATACGTAATAATCGGTTAACGGCTGTTCTATCGGATACGAAAAGCATGCGAATCGAATGAAACGGTGATTCGAATATCTGCCATTAAACTAAGTCTCGTTCGCAGAATGCTGCGGCTGCATTCTCATGCGCGTGTGGTCTTTCATCACGATTACATTTCGAGGTGAAGATCGTGTGTGGTTCCTTCGGAAAGGTCTTGTAGAATGTTGTACAGAAGGTTAATAGCGGATTCGATTGTGAAAGGTCTGTTGGTATGGTATTGGCTTGGCAACTAAATGATTGCGCATTTTATCGTTAGGTGGTATTGACAAAATCCGCAATCACTTAATTGCCAAGCCGAACAAAAGCGTGCGATAATTTGTATCGTTAATTGCAATTGTAGGAAAAAGATCTTGCAATTGTTCTTTTATACTACTTCGTGTTCTTCGAAGCACTATAGTAATATCGACACAGTATCTCAATTAGTAAATTAACGCGGAATTATGAATGGACTGTTGACCTTTATGCGATCTCATATTTTAACAAATGAAACCTAAATTACATTTCACTATTTTATATGTTTTTTTACATATTACGTGCAATCCTATATTTTTACAACCTCAAATTTTTTCAGCATTTTGTCAATATTTACACCAATAAATAGCAATAGTCGCTTAAGCACAGTAGAACTCCTAACCTCAATTTATTAGGAGGAGAATTAAGCGATTCATATATTAGGTTGGCAACTAAGTGATTGCGGCTTTTGTCGTTACTACCTAACGACAAAACCCGCAATCACTTAGTTTGCTAATCCAATATACTTTGAACTCCTACCGTCTTGCAGAACAAGTGCAAAAGTTTTTCTCTTTTTTATTATTTAATATGCACTTTACAATTTGGTAAATATTTTTCTATCTTAATTGCTAAATAACACGCGGATAGCTAACCCCAGAAGGATATCATCCTCGAATCTGACTATTTTATTTTTTTTAGTGAAATGCAAAATTGTTCTCTGATAAAAATGAAGGAAGAGAAATGAAGCAGCGGCGTACTTACAGACAATTGTAAAGGAGGGAATCGACGATTTTGACAGTGAAACATGTGGCACCGTTCAAGCAGTACCATTCCGCATAATCCGGTGGACACGTGTACATGTGGAATGTGATGTTCGGTCGAGGCGTCGGCGTCGGTGGCCGTGGTTTCGGCGTCGACCGCGATGAACAGGCGTCTGTCAACAGAAATCATTCAAAATTAATCATGCATAGAATCACCAGCGCATACCTTCTCAAGTTTCTTGTTTCAGTCACTTCAAACGTCTCTGCTAAATTACTTTCACTAAAAATATTTCCACGTCGATTCCATCGGAATATACTGTGAAATTTACTGTAAAAAAGGTCGCCTTTTCAAAGCAGCCATTGTCCATTGAGGAAATCACGATGGCGGACGAATGAAAGCACAGCCAGAAAGCTGAGAACATGTTGGCGGCAAATTTGCACGATTAAGTTGTGTAACGACCAAAAGCCAACCATCGTTTATCCCATTATTGGGCACAAGGGAGAGACGAATTGTCGAATAGCCGCTTTAGAAATTCCTTCGGCTTCCAGGTTTGGCAAACACAAAGGGTGGTCCGGTATTTTAGAGCCGGTCTAAGTGATCGTTCTCCTCCCTCTTTGTGCCTCGTAAAAGCTAAACTGGAAAACCTTCTTCCCATTCTGTTATCCTCCATCGGCATCTTCTTTTGTCACGTTACCGATTCCTATCAGTATCATTAAGTCGTAATTAGCACTTTGACTGCCACTTGGGTCATATATGACCCACCACGGTTTCCCCTGTGACGCCGCCACTGTGTGGTCCTTGGTTCGACTTTTTACAATTGCAAAAATTGAATGAAAATTTACAGTTGGGGCATTTTCAATATAACCGATAAATAGAAGATACTTTGAAATAAAAAGTGCCCATTGAACGATTAAACATTTTTATTGGGACATCAATAAAAAAAAAAAAGAGAGAACAAATCTACGAATATTATTATAAACACACCTTAGAAAATAATTGTAAATGCTAAATAATTGTAAATGATGATAATTGTAAATAAATAATTGTAATTGTAAATAATTGTAAATTATATGATTAAATAATCATATAATTGAAATTAGAAGTGTGCACATACTTTACTATTATATAAATACAGAATGAGCAAATACTGTTTACTAATATCTTCTGCACGTTTTAACAATAAATTCTGCACGTTTTAACAATAAATTCTGCACGTTTTACTTACGACGAAACAACGAAAGCGAATGGTTTGTTGAAATAAGCGAAGCCTTGTTATAATATGTCGCTATTAACTATTACCAAGGCGCCACCTGTGACCACCAATAAGATAAACGGTCCATTGGGGAAGAATGTTGTCTTGCGTCATCAATTTACTATTATCGCGCCATTATATGCTTTGAATAATAAAAGTACTCCTGTGGCGCCCTCTGCGAAACGTGTGATTTCGGCGTGGCAGTCAAAGTGTTAGGGTAACCTGATTATCCCGATATTTAGTCGAAAGTTTCGCCTCAACCATCGGAAGTATTTCGCAAGTTTTTCATTTCGATTAATCTAGCAGAAAGATTGCTCGCCCTCTGAGGTTTAAAAATTTGAAATATTCCATTTTGTCGCATTTTCCATAGCTAATGGATCGTATATGCTTTTTACAGGAGACACGATGCCACCTTACGGACAAGGAGGATCGAATGGAACGTCAGGCACTCGATACTCGGCGCATTAATCTGCCATACCATCGAACAATTCGAAAGTTAGAAAATATTCGCGCACGCCACGTGAAACTTGGCCGCCGGGTAATAAGAGAGACGCGCCAGGAGCCACGAGCTTCGCAGCAACATCGACGTTCTTACGCAGAACCGCAGCGCACGTTGCATCCGGCCATGTGAGCCTCGCTCTATCTGTCACCTGTTATAATTTTGCAATACGTCGAACACGGTCGATGCCACACGATTCTGCGCGTGTTTCTACTTTAAAAACGCGTACATCGAATTTACAGTGGAATTTATCGTCTGTTATTTGTATAAACATCACATAGAATATCAAGGCTCGTTGAAACACGTTCAATAGATTTAAAATAGATTCAAATTTCTAGATTATCTGGTCAAGTACACTGCACCTGGTAGCTGTCGAGATTTCCATCTTTTGAAACGAGGATATTTGGTAATCGTTTAGGCGCAAGCTATTTTCCGGGCAATTTCGGAAATTGTTTGAAATGGACAAAAAAGAATGAAATTTTTGGAAGCTTGTAAAGAACATAATAAACGACAAAATCGTTTTACTAAATTACTTGATTACGTTTTAGTGTTCATATACGGTAAATTGCTAAATTACTTGCCACTTGACTAAACTACTACCACGTTTTACTAAACTAACCGACTAAATTTTGGCACACGCCAAGTTGCTAAAATTAGTTGCCACTTGACTAAACGTGTCTGAATGATCTTTTATTCGCGACAAGAACAATACATAATCGTAAATTTTATATGGGTACTATGGTTTCAAAAAGGAGCCATTTATTGGACACAGTTAGTTGAAGATTGCAAAGTTTAACAGAGAGAAATGCCCGGTTATTTGGGGAAATATTTGGTTTCTTGCAAACTTCCACTTTCTGTTGCAATTTCCTTCAATTACTTCCATTTTTGTCCAGTTTCCTTTTATGCGCTTCAGGAAGATTAGAGGGCCATTTACAGGGCCATATGTGTACAAATTCGCCGGGATAATTCACGCGGTATGTACGTAATTGTTACGAGCGATTAGGGTCTCGGGAAGCATCGCACGTGTCGCGTTCTCGCAATCTGTCGCTGCCACGCGTCCACTCGAGTTCGCCTTCTCTAAATACGGACAATGGGATCGCTTTGTATACGCTAACTTATCGACTGTGTACGTCGTAATTTGTTGACCTTATAATTCGGCGTTATCGAATTATATCAACACACGGTAATACCTTCCTTTGCAATTTTACGTGACACGAGTTTCAAACTTGCATATTTCCATGGCAACTAAGCGATTGCGGACCTTGTCAATACCATCTAACGACAAAATCCGCAATCGCTTAGTTGTCAACCCAATAGATTGCGATCTGACAGTATCTTAGTCGGCCGAATTTGAATAAAATTTGCAAAAATATTCAAACTTTCCAAAAGTTTCTTAGATCGATGTTGCGAACGAACAGAGTTGATCTACACGATTACAATCTTATCGTTTTCACAGATACAATTCTCGACAACACTGGCTCATTCTCGAGATCATTTCATCACTTCACTGGTCCACCACTGTGTTTCACGTTATCGTCTCGCGATAACGATCAACCGGACGTAAAAATGGACAAACTTAAGAGAAAAAAGGCTCGTGCACTAACCTGCTATACCGAAGAGGGTATAAGAGAGGATGAGTAGAGTAGCGAGGTAGGGCGGGATCCTGCATCCTCTCGTCATGGCAGTGACGGTGGCAGGGTTGTCGGTGGCGGTGGTACCATCCGCGTGGCGATTGCTGGTGGTCCGGACGATGCGATCGGCGTTTTCGTCCCGATCGCAAGGCGGTCTATCGTCCCGCAGTCGCTGATGGATATGATGCAGATGATGATGATGGTGATGGTGAGGGTGGTGATGGTGGTGATGGTGATGATGCAGATGATGATGATGATGTTGTAGGTGGTGGAGTTCGTGACGGATGTCCCGATGAGGAGGAGCAGCGGTAGCCTGGTCCTGATACGTAGCCTCATCGTCGGCTTCCTCGTCGACGACCAGCTCGTTGCTAGCCACGCTGTCCCTTCGTTGGTGACATCGTTGACGCTGTAGTTGTTGTTGTTGCTGATGACGATGACTATAGCGACGATGTATATGATGCAGGTGATGACAACGGTGGCTGTAGTTGGTGGTGGTACTGCTGTCGCCGCAGCAGACCTCGCCATCGGCCACCGGTGAGCAACTAACCTCCTCGAGCACGCTCGCTCCTACCGCATCGCATCCTCCCCTTCCTTCGTCCAGGCCGTCCACGTAGCCTCCCACCCCCGCTGCTGCTGCCTCTTCTGTTTCTTCAACGGCACGAGCTCCACCACCTGGCCCGGAGCTGCGGTGCCGCCGCCTCCCTGTAACCAAATATCCGACCGGCCGGCCGTTTACAGTGTGTTTTATCTCGGCCCGGCTCCGCTTCATCTAGCCGGCTGATCCACGCACACCCGGGGGTAGTTAAACACGCCGTGCCAACCGAACACAAGCAACCGAATAATATATCCTTACTTGGAGAGGATCGACGCGTGTATGTGCGGGTGGTTTCTCGTCTGGCCACATGCAGGGGCCTCTATATCGTGGTAAGTGCATATCGAGGGAGGGAGGGGATTTCACCGGAGAAATTTAGGCGATTTAGTTTAGCGGAAGGGATCGAGGAATACTGAATTTTTGGGTAAAAATAGCGGCTGCATTTTTTTATTTTAGATTCTTCTAAATATTCGGCTGGCGACTAAGTGATTGCGGATTTTGTCAATAGATGGTATTATCGGATT